>NW_007253740.1:409815-414689 GCF_000164805.1 Carlito syrichta | reverse complement strand
GCTGGAGTGCAGTGGCACACTCACAGCCACCCCAGCGTCGACCTGCTGGGCTCAGGCAATCCTTCTGCCTCAGTCTTCCAAGTAACCAGAACTACAGGTGCGTGCTACCACACCCGGCTAATTTTTTGATTTATTGTAGAGATGAGGTCTCGTCAAGTTGTCCAGGTTGTTCTCGAACCCGTGGGCTTGGGCAATCCCCTCACCTCAGCCTCCCAAAGTGCTGGGATTACAGGTTTGAGCCACCGTGCCCAGCCCAAATGCCAGTTATTCTAACTCAACTGTTATTCATCTCAGCAAATAGACCCATGAGCTTTGGCAACCGTGAACATTCAAAGAATTCTAACATAGAGTATAATGACTTTCCCTTTCCTGAGATAGAATGGATAAACAAAACCAGTGATTCTTAACATTGGCTGCACACTAGTGTTATCTGCAAGATTTTAAAATCCTGAGTCCCAGGCCACACCCAACCCATGAATGGGTACCTCTTCAGTGGGACCAGGCACCTGTGGCTTTTAATGCTCCCTAGTAACTGCTGTGCAGCCAAGGTCACAAGCCACTGCTCTGCCTGGTTATCCAAAATGCTGATACCCACTTCCCTCACAGAAGAATAGCTGTGGGTATCAAGGCTAGGCAGCCAGGTCTGGGAAATTCTTCTTCTGTGCCGCAGGACAGCTTATTAGATAAATACCCATTAATCCAATTCTCCTTCTGACACTTTGTAGGAGGGAGGCCAGGAATCTCCCACCATCACTCTCACCTCTATTCTAATCTTGGAAACAGCTGCTCACGCACTGGCAGGGAGAGAAAGGCTGCAGCCCCCAGTGTTCCCTGGCATCAAGTAACTTTCACAAGGTCAGAGGGAGCATGGGGACCGGGCGTGGTGGCTCAAGCCTGTAATTCCAGGACCGTGGGTTCAAGACCAGCCTGGGCAACATGGTATGACCTCGTCTCCACAATAAATAAAAAAAAAATCAGCTGGACATGGTAGCGCGCCTGTAGTTCCGGTTACTTGGAAGGCTGAAGCGAAAGGACTGCCAGAGCCCAGCAGGTCAACACTGGGTTGGCCGTGAGCATGCCAGTGCACTCCAGCCTGGGTGACGGAGTGAGACTCCAACTCAAAAAAAACCCACAAAAACAAAAAACCCACAAGAAAACAAAAAAACAAAGGGAGCATGTGTGGTTCTGGGGGCCAGGAGACTCCAGAAGTTCAAATCTAGTACATCAAGTGGGAAAGTAAATCAGAACCGAGAGCCCCTCCCCATCATCACACTGGAATACACTCACTTGTCCCTTTATAGCGGCTGCATGGGGAAGCCAAGAACTTGCAACCAGAGGCAAACCTGTAGCATCTGCTGCAATGGGTAGGAACATTTACATGAACACGGGTCCAGCTAATAACTAAGCCTACCAGTCCATGACGGTACATCCTTTGGGCTTCAGTGGGCCTTAAAGTGACAGGACAAAAATGAAAAAGAGAAACTCCTGTCTTATTATCTACTCCTGTGAAGTCATCAAGACCTCACTCTTGACCATGCACGGTGGCTCACTGCCTACAATCCCAGCACTTTGAGAAGCCAAGGTGGGAGGATCACCTGAGGCCAAAAGTTCAAGGCTAGCCTGGGCAGCACAGTTTCATCTCTTTTAAAAAAAAAAAAAAAAGGCCAGGCTTGGTGGCTCAGCCTGTAATTCCAGCACTTTGGGAGGCCGAGGCAAGTAGATTGCCTGACCCCACGGGTTTGAGGCCAGCCCAGGCAAATTGGCAAGACCTTGTCCCTACAATAAACAAAAAATTAGGTGGGCGTGGCAGCGCACACCTGTAGTTCCAGCTACTTGGAAGGCCGAGGCAGAAGGATCACTGGAGCCCAGCAGGTCAAGGCTGTGGTGGCCATGAGCGTGCACTCCATGAGCCATGCACTCCAGCCTGGATAACAAAGTGAGACTCTGACTCAAAAAAAAAAAAAAAAAAGAAGAAGAAAAAAGAAATATACACAGATAATCCTACAATGCCATGCAAACAAAATCCAAAAGAGCCTTGGTGGATGGGTACCTGCAATAAGGACCTCATTTAATCTTCACAGCAGCCCACAAGGTACACCTTATCCCCATTCTACAGATGATCAAAGTAAGGTAAGAGAGCATAAATCAGTTATCTAGGTTAGGCTGCTCTCCTACAGTCAGCAGTTTAAACTCACATCTGCATGTTTCTAAAGCCCACACTTCTGCTAGTTTATATTTGCCCTAGTATGGAGTAGAATTGTTTATTGAAAATTCCTACTGAGGTCAAATGTGGTGGTTCATGCCTGTAATTCCAGCACTTCAGAAGGCAGAGGTGGGAGGATTGTTTGAGCCCAAGAGTTCAAGACCTCATCTCTACAAAAAAAAAAAAAAATTAGCCAGGCATGGTGGCCTGTGCCTGTAGTCCCAGCACTTTGGGAGGCTGAGATGAGAGGACTGCTTGAGCCCAGGAGTTTGAGACCAGCCTGGGCAACATAGCAAGACCTTGTCTGTACAAATTGGCTGGGCATGGTGGTGTATGCCTGCAGTCTCAGCTACTGAAGAGGCTGAGGCAGGAGGATTGTCTAAGCCTAGAAGGTCGGGGCTGCGGTAAGTTGTAATCGTGCCACTGCATTCCAGCCTGGGTGACTGAGTGAGACCCCAACTCAAAAAAAAAAAATCCACTGAGAACCCATGAAGTTCAGACTCCATGCCGGGTGCAGGGGACACAAGGGAATACAAGCACACAAGACCCTGCCCTCGTGAAGCCTGGAGACTAGCACGGTGAGAATGATGTTCCAGCAAGCACACAAAGAAACTAAGAGTGCCACAGTGACCCGTGTGGCCAAGCAGGTGACACAGTGACAGCCGGCAATGACATCAGGGAAAGCTGGAGGAAGTGGACAGGGGCTGACCTCGGAAGGCCGAGTGGGCCTCACGTGGGGAGGCGGCAGGGTGCCTTGCAGGCAGAGGGCAGGCCAGGGGCAAGGCTTGGTGACAGCAGAGGGCGCAGAGGCCAGCTGCTGTGACAAACGACAGGCTCTGATGTGATCTGTAATCAACACTTCCTGGCAGGAAGGAAAGGGGAAGGGAGAGGGGAGAGGCTGGGGAAGAGAAAGGAAGAGTCAGTGCCGGGGAGTGGAGAGCGTCAGGGGAGGCTGAGGAAGGAGGACAGGGGAGAAGGGGGAGGGAGAGGGTGAGAATTCATGCGGGAGAAGGTGGAGAAGATGGCAAGGAGGGGGCAAGAGGCGAGTCGGGCAGGATGGGCAGAGACAGCACTAATTTTGCACCTACCCAGCGTCACGCACTGTTTCCAACACCTTACCCACGTGTCGGCCCTTTTCAGCCTCAGCGACCCCGAGACGGGTGCTATCATCACCCCCATTTTCACATGGAGAAACAGAGATTCACCTCGCGGCTGTGCTCTGTTCTAACGCCCAGCTGGATGGACACCCACTTGCTGCTGGAGGTCCTAACCTCTCTCCGCAAAACTCCCACCTTACGCCTGGCATTCACTCTCACCTCTTCCTGCCTAAAATGGTGTCATATGTAATTAGGTTGGGGATGTGCAACTCCAGCCAAGGAATGAACGCTTACTAGGAAAAGAACAGAACATTCCAGGGCCCTCTAAATGTATTATGCCCAGGGGAACGTTAAGCCCCAGAGACGAGTTGTGTGGCGGGCTTGCAATTCTGCTTCTTGGACTGCGACTGGACTCCCTCCCTCGACCTCCCTGTTTCAATCACTGATCTCTGTTATGGCTTAACTGCTTCTCTACTGTCCTGTACCTGACTCACACCAGATAGCGTCCAAGACCCCAGGATGGCTCCATTTCCAGTGCGGAATGCTAAATATAAGCCCCCAGCCCCCCAAAAGACCGCTTTGACTCCTCAGATCATTGTCACCATGCAATGAGCCTTACACAGGAAGATGCTGACATTTTGTTAAATGCGCCTGAATTTTGTCCTATGTCAAGGACCCCAAGCTTCTACACCTTGGAACGCTGACTCCCATTCTTTGGAATCCGTGCTTGCCGGTGGATGCTTGAATCAACTCTTTCTAAACTAGATTCTGACCTTTTTGGTTAGTTTAGGCTGACATTAGCAAGTCAGGCCCAAACCTGACAGAAAGCCAGAGGCCCATGCTCCTCCATCTGTGTAGCATCTTTGGGGGCCAGAAAGGACCCTCCAGCCCAATCCCTCTTTTCGCTGAGGACAAAACTGAAGTCGGGGAGAACAGGCGATCTGCCAGGTTCTCTTCCTCCCACGCCCCCTCTCCCCCAGAGCTGACCTGCACCACGGTCCCACGGCAAGAGGGGGCCAAGTGTGGTTTAAATAACATGTGCTTTTTCATTCATAAAAGCAACACATGAAAAAAGAAAAAACAATTAAGAATAATCTCCCCACCCAGTGAGAACCACTGTTAATGTTATGTGTAATTCTCTGCAGCTAAAGGGCTTTTGGAAGTACAATCAAATGCCAGAGTATTAGATGCAAATGCAAAAAATGAAGTATTTTAAAAATAGATTCAACCTGGTGAATGTTTATTTGATCTCCACACAGAGACGCTTTCTAAGGTTAAAATCAAAGGAGGAAGCCACAGAGGAAAAAAGATCAATGTGAACAACTTCACTTAAAAGGGAGGCGAAGGAAACGAAAAAGGCTTTCTGTCTATCAAAATTCACACAGCAGAGGAAAACACTTACGATGGAATGTCACATTCCACAAAGAGCAGGATGCAGAACTGTACGTGACATGTGATCACTGGCAATTAACAAATCATAACCAGCCGGGCTCAGTGGCTCAGCCTGTAATCCTGTGCCTTTGGGAGGCTGAGGTGAGTAGATTGCCTGAGCCCGTGGGTTCGAGACCCACCTG
>NW_007253740.1:403047-409724 GCF_000164805.1 Carlito syrichta | reverse complement strand
GGCATGGTAGTGCGCACCTGTAGTTTCAGCTACTTGGAAGGCTGAGGCGGAAGGATCACCGGAGCCCAGCAGGGCGAGGCTGCAGTAGCCGGGAGTGGTCACTGCACTCCAGTCTGGGCGACTGAGTGAGACTCCAACTCAAAAACAAAACAAAACAAATCATAACCACCTCAGGCCCACCAGGACAGCCACAATCCAAAAAAGGAAATAACAATTGTTGATGAGAACATGGGGGAGTCAGACGCTCACGCCTACAATCTCAGCACTTTGGGAGGTGAAGGCAAGAGGACTGCCTGAGCAAGACCGCATCTCTACAAACTGTGAAACACTGCCTCCACTGTGGAAAACTGGATCGGGCCAGGTGGCTCAGCCTGTCACCCCAGCACTTTGGGAGGCTGAGGCGAGGGGATTGCCTGAGCCTGCAGGTTCAAGTCCAGCCTGGGCAACTCGGCAAGACCTCATCTCTACAATAAATCAAAAATCAGCCAGGCGTGGTAGTACACACCTGTAGTTCCGGCTATTTGGAAGGCTGAGGCAGAAGGATCGCCGAAGCCCAGCAGGGTGAGGCTGCCAAGGCCCGTAGTGTGTCAGCGTGCTCCAGCCTGGGTAACAGAATGAGATTCCAACTCAAAAAAAAAGAAAAGAAATTAAAACTAGAACTGCCAGAGAATCCATCAGGTTCACATTTGGGCATACCACCCAAAGTACTGAAAGTGGAGTCTCAAAGAGAAATGTGTACACCCACATTCACGGTAAAGTTTACAACAGCCAGGAGGTGGAAGCAGCCCCGGTGTCCATCGACACAAGAGTGAAGAAACAAATGTGGTATATGCATCCAACAGGATATCGTCCATCCTTCGAAAGGAAAGTCTGACGCGTGCTACCACAGGGATGAACCTTGAAGACATTATGCTAAGTGGAAAAAGCCAGACACGGAAGCATAAATCAAGTGTGAATTCACTTGCAGGAAGTACCTGAAGTAGTCAAATTCACAGGGATAAAAAGGAGAAGGGCGGCTGCCAGGGACTGGGGGAGAGTGTCATGAGAAACTTGTTTCATGAACACGGTTTCAGTTTCACAGGATGGAAACATCCTGGAGATTGGTTGGACAACAGTGTGAATGTCCTGAATACTACTGAAATGCACCCTTAAAAACTGTTAAGATGGTAAATTTTGCCGGGCTTGGTGGCTCAGCCTGTAATCCCGCGCCTTTGGGAGGCTGAGGTGAGTTGATTGCCTGAGCCCGTGGGTTCGAGACCCGCCTGGGCAGTGAGACCTCATCTCTACATAAATCAAAAAATCAGCCGGGTGTGATAGCGCGCGCCTGTAATTCCGGCTACTTGGAAGGCTGAGGCGGAAGGCTCGCCAGAGCCCAGCAGGCGAGGCTGCGGTGGCCGGGAGCGGCCACTGCACTCCAGGCTGGGCGAACGAGTGAGACTCCAACTCAAAAAAAAAAGATGGTAAATTTTATGTTATGTGTATCTTATCACAATTAGGGCTAGCGACCTAATTAAAAACAAACACAAAGAAAACAAATACACGGAAAAAGGAGTGTGGCCTGGGTGCAGAGGCTCATGTCTACAATCTCAGCACTCTGGGAGGTGGAGGCAAGAGGACTGACTGCCTGAGCAAGAACTCATCTCTACAATAAATTTTAGCCAGGCTCGGTGGCTCAGCCTGCAATCCCCCGCCTTTGGGAGGCTGAGGTGAGTGGATTGCCTGAGCCCGCGGGTTCGAGACCCGCCTGGGCAGCGAGACCTCATCTCTACAATAAATCAAAAAAATTAGCTGGGCGTGGTAGCACCTGCCTGTAATTCCGGCTACTCGGAAGGCTGAGGCGGAAGGATCGCTGGAGCCCAGCAGGTCGAGGCTGTGGTGGCTGGCAGCGGCCACTGCACTCCAGTCTGGGTGACCAAGTGAGACTCCAACTCAAAAAAAAATAAATAAATTTTAAAAATTAGCCAGTCATGGTGACACACGTCTGTAGTTCCAGTTACTTGGAAGGCTGAGGCTGTGGTAGCCATGAGCGTTCTACTGCGCTATAGCCTGAGTGACAGAGTGAGACTCTGACTCAAGGAAAAAAAAAAAAAAGGCCCGGGCTCAGTGGTTCAGCCTGTAAGCCCAGCACTTTGGGAGACTGAGGTGGATGGATTGCCTGAGCCCATGGGTTCGAGACCAGCCCGGGCAATGTAGTAAGACCTCGTCTCTACAATAAAAAAATAAAAGTAAATTAGCCAGTCATGGTTGCACGTGCCTGTAGTTCCGACTACTTGGAAGGCTGAGGCAAAAGGAACGCTGGAGCCCAGCAGCTCGAGTGTGCCACTGCACTCCAGCCTGGGCAACGGAGTGAGACTCCAACTCAAAAAATAAATAATTACATACGTACATAATTAAAAAAAAGAAATCCTGAACCTCAAGACTCACCTAAGGCCTGCTATATTGCAAGCAAATGTGACTGTATTCTTCATACTTTACTATATTTTCCAAATCATTCCCACCTTCCATAGCGGAATAGTTTCAGCAAGCCCCAAGGCCTGTTCGTCAATCAGAAAACAGTAACTAAGGGGGAAACTGAAATGTACAGATAGTCCCTGATCCCCATTTCAGCCGATACTTATGTTCTTTTTTTTATAGATATGTACTTCTAGACATTCAGTATTTTTTCCCTTTCCTTCCCTTTATAGTTTTGTACAAGTTTTCGATGGGTTAAATTTCACATTAGTATTAAATACCAGACTATTTCATGGGACTGTGATTAGTTTTGAGTAGCAAATAAAATAGCCGGCAATTGACACATTCGCGATCAGCAAATTTTTCACTTTCCTAAACTGATTGCAGGTGAAAATAAAAAATTCTGAAGCTGGTTGCTACAAATGGCTGTCATTAAGCACAAGTGAAATGGTCTTTTCTAAACTGCCAACTTGGCCAGGCATAGTGGCTCACGCCTATAATCCCAGCACTTTGGGAGGCTGAGATGAGAGGATTGCCTGAGCCCACGGGTTTGAGACCAGACTGGGCAACTTGGTGAGACTTCATTTCTACAATAAATCAAAAAATTATGAGCCCGCGGGTTCGAGACCCACCTGGGCAAATTGGCGAAACCTCATCTCTCCAATAAATCAAAAAATCAGCCGGGCGTCGTAGCGCATGCCTGTAATTCCGTCTACTCGGAAGGCTGAGGCAGAAGGATCACCTGAGCCTAGCAGTTTGAGGTTGCAGTGGCCGTGAGCTTGCCACCGCACTCCAGCCTGGGCAACAGAATGAGACTCCAACATAAAAAAAATTAAATAAATAAATAGATAAACAAACTGCCCCCTTTTTCACAGTACAGCTGAAAGTTGCAGACATATTCAATATTTGTCTCAGCACTCTGGCTAGCATTCCATACTTTATATTCTTATTCGGATTATAAACCGAGTATATATTACCCAGAAACAGAATTTGGAATGATGTAAATTCATGTCACTGACAACCTGGAATGGAATTTGGAATGACATAAATTCACAACAGCAATCGCAAATGAGTTAACAGGATTGTCCGGACATGTGTCTTTTCATTTGGGGGAGAATGTGAGAGCCTGGACCCTTGCATAGAGCTTAACTGCTTCTTATAAAGCAAAAAACATTTTTGCTTGTTTGTGTAAAGAAAATATGTGTAGAAGGGTACTCATGGTTGCTGGGTAACCCAAAGGTGGACTCTGAGGTTATTTATTTACTGATTCTCGGCTCCAAACTCACTCTGCTATGCCTCGCTTATGATACTAAAACCGTACCTGTCTGGGCGTGGTGGCTCATGCCTGAAATCCCAGCACTTTGGCAGGCCGAGGCAGGAAGACTGCTTGAGCCCAGGAGTTCGAGAACAGACTGGGCCACATAGTGAGACATTGTCTCTACAAAACAAATCAAAAAATTAGCCAGGCAGGGTGGTGCAAGCCTATAGTCTCAGTCACTCAGATGGCAGAGGCAGGAGGATCACCTGAGTCCAGCAGGTCGAGAGATTGTGCCACTGCACTCTGGCCTGGGCAACAGAGTGAGACCCTGACTCAAACAAATAAAATGAAATGAAACAAAACTGGACTCTGCAGACCATTTCTTCTCACTAGCTATAGCTGGTTCTGGAGGCACACTGCCGACCGGGTAGAGGAAGACGGTGTTGTTCTGCTCTCTGTGCAGTAGCCAGGGGTCCGTGTGCAGGGGCTCTGGCAGCCTGGGTCATGGTGCAGGCTGCTCTTGAGGTCAGCAGAAGCGTCTTCCAGGTAGCTTCTTCATCCTCGCACTGGCAGGTGCCCGTGGCCCCCATGGTTGAGCGGTCAACTCATGACGTCCAGTTTCTTTGTCACCACAGCAGTGGGTGGGTCATGTGTTCCTGTGACCGCAGTGTCCTCTTGTCACAGGGTTGACTATCAGCACTGCATTGTCTGAAGGCCAGGAGTATCTGACCTCAAAGTCCACATCTTTCTCACTATTTATTGTCACATGTGAGACACGAGGATGTATGTTTTTTGAATTGGAGTCTCACTCTGTCACCCAGGCTGGAGTGCAGTGCCATGCTCACAGCTGCTGCAGCCTCAACCTTCTGGGCTTAGGCAATCCTTCAGCCTCAGTCTTCCGAGTAGCTAGAACTACAGCGCCACCATGCCCGGCTAATTTTTTGATTTATTGTAGAGACAAGGTCTCATCAAGTTGCCCAGGCTGGTTCCCAGATCCCTGGACTCAAGTAATCTTTTCACCTCCGCCTCCCAAAGTGCTAGGATTACAGGTGTGAGCCACTGTGTCCAGCTAGACACAGGAGGATGTTTACACCACAGTGAATCAACCACAGTTCTTCCTCAATACTTATTTGCATGTTTTTTTCAGAGCAGCCAAGTAGGAGCAGTTTCGGGTGGGCCACACCTCTACATGTCTGTTCTTTTTTTTTTGAGTCGGAGTCTCACTCTGTCACCCAGGATGGAGTATAGTGGCATGTTCACGGCCACTGCAGCCTTGACCTGCTGGGCTCAGGCGATCCTTCCACCTCAGCCTTCCAAGTAGCTGGAACTACAGGCAAGTGCCACCATGCCCAGCTAATTTTATTTTTTTAATTGTAGAGATGCGGTCTCACCAAGTTGCTCAGGCTGGTCTGGAACCTATGGGCTCAGGCAATCCTCTTGCCTCGGTCTCCCAAAGTGCTGGGATTATAGGAATGAACCACTGTGCCTGGCCTGCAAGCCTGTTCTAAAACATCTATCCATGACCTGGTCAGCCACATTATCAACCCCAAACACCATGGGAAACACATCCACCCAAGTGAATGGGGTAAGGATTGGTGACGAATTCATATCAGAACCCAAGTTATGGGTAGCAGGAGATATCTGCATGCCCATCCAGGACAACTCATAGGAACATGAAGAATGTCTAAGTCATGTTCTCAAATTGTATCTAAGCAAGGATGGCAGAGAATCAACCTGTCCCTGGTGCTTCAAACAAGCCTATTCTACATCGTAACCAGAGCCTTTTGGATAAATGCATTCAGCAGGCCTGCCATTTAATAATGGAAAAGAACCACACAGTGCAAATTCTAACAGCCACCTGGCACCTGCTTCTCTGTTGACACAATAACTGAAAGACTGTACACCCCTGCCCTGTGAGAATCCCTGAAAACCATTTGCAAACACCCAGCAGAGTCTCAGTGATGCAAAATCTCAGCTTTCAAACCTGAGCTCTACTCCAGGTGTTCTGGTGACCCGGAGTCAGCAACCCCTTTTCTGCTCATATACTATCCCCTCTACAGCTGGGATGCCACCCTCCACCTTCCTAACACTTGCTTGTCACAAGGTGAAAAGTGAAGTATGTAACCATGACTAAGTCTCTTCTATTTCTGGCATCCACAGACATATGTGCAGATGGATGAGTATAAGGCTATTCCCTGCAGAGCTTTTATTATCCTTCAAGAATGTCCATCAAAAGGAGACTGAGTAGCCGGGCGCGATGGCTCACGCCTGTAATCCCAGTATTTTGGGAGGCCCAGGTGAGAGGACTGCCTGAGTCCAGGGTTTGAGACCAGCCTGGGCAACTTGGCGAGACCTCGTCTTTACAATAAGTCAAAAAATTAGCTGGGCGTGGTGGTACGTGCTTGTAGTTCCAGTTACTTGGAAGACTGAGGCGGAAGGATCGTCTGAGGTCAACAGGTCAAGGGTGCAGTGGTCGTGAGTGTGCCATTGCACTCCACCCTGGGTAACAGTGAGACTCCGACTCAAAAAATAAGACTGAGTAAACAAAAGCATATCCAGCCAGGCTCAGTGGCTCAGCCTGTAATCCTGCACCTTTGGGAGGCTGAGGTGAGTGGATTGCCTGAGTTCGCGGGTTCGAGACCCGCCTGGGCAGCAAGACCTCATCTCTACAATAAATCAAAAAATCAAGCCGGGCTCGGTGGCTCAGCCTGTAATCCCTCGCCTTTGGGAGGCTGAGGTGAGTGGATTGCCTGAGTCCGCAGGTTCGAGACCCGCCTGGGCAGCAAGACCTCATCTCTACAATAAATCAAAAAATCAAGCCGGGCTCGGTGGCTCATCCTGTAATCCCTTGCCTTTGGGAGGCTGAGGTGAGTGGATTGCCTGAGCCCATGGGTTCGAGACCCGCCTAGGAGCGAGACCTCATCTCTACAATAAATCAAAAAATCAGCCGGGCGTGGTAGCGCGCGCC
>NW_007253740.1:392958-402969 GCF_000164805.1 Carlito syrichta | reverse complement strand
AAAAAAAAAAAAAAAAACAAAAGCATATCCACACCCAGGAATACTGTACAACTATAAAATGAAGACGTTCTCCAGAAGCAGATACAGAAAGGTCTTCAAGACACAGTAAAATGAAAAAGCAAGCAAAGAAGTACATAGAACTCCAGTGTCCAATGTGGTACTCACACACAGTATTTAAATTGGTTAACATTTAAATTTAGTCCCAAAAGCCACGCTCTACGTGAGGAGGGCAGAGAAGTTCAACTGCTCCATCACTTAGTAGCTGCATGAACTGCAGCATATTACATAACTTCTGTAAGTGCAGACTCCTTATCCATAAAATAAAATCATGATGATGATGCAATCCCTCGGACTCTGAGGATGAACTGAGGTAACACACACAGCACTCAGAATGCCTGGCCTATGCTAAGAGCCCAGCAGTGTTAGTCCTTGTTACTGAATCTGATGTTCGTGCAGTTGTGGGCCAAAGCTGAATGTGAGCTGGCTGTGTCAGGCAGGGCCTCGCAAATGGACTCTGCTTTGATGGAAGTCATTAGTCCAAATAGGAGTAAATGAAATATTCATGGCAGTAAAATTGATAGTAGTGGCCAGGCGCGGTGGCTCACGCCTATAATCCCAGTACTTTGGGAAGCTTGGGATTCCTGAGCCCACGGGTTCAAGACCAGTCTGGGCAACTTGGTGAGACCTCATCTCTACAATAAAAAAAAAAAAAAAAAAAAAAAAATTAGCCAGACATGGTGGCACGTGCCTGTAGTTCCACCTACTTGGAAGGCTGAGGCGGAAGGATCACCTGAGCCCAGCAGGTTGAGGCTGTGGCCATGAGTGTGCGACTGTACTCCAGTCTGGGTGACAGAGTGAGACTCCAACTCAAAAAAAGAAAATTGATGGTAGCAAATTAGTCTAAGCTAAAAGCTGCCAGTCCTCACCCCAATCTCTACCCCCAGCTTGCTGCCATGGATCACAGGGCCCTCTCCCACCAAAGCTACTATCTTTCTCAGAACCCTTCTCAACACTATACTCTATGCAGTTACCACCAATCAGAGTCAGTGCTTGAGATGAAATCTATTTGCCAGTCTTGCTGGTCTTGGTTCTGAGGATCGGAATCGTGTTACTCAAACTCACAAGAGTTTATTATAAGCAGGTTGCCATAAGATTTACTGTTTAAAGCAATATGCTTTTGAGAATGCTATTAACAATTAAATTGGCCGAGCGCGGTAGCTCAAGCCTATAATCCCAGCACCTTGGGAGGCCAAGGTGAGAGGAGTGCCTGAGCCCATGGGCTCAATACCAGCCTGGGCAACTTAGCGAGACCTCGTCTCTACAATAAATAAAAAAATTAGCCAGGCGGGGTGGCATGTGCCCGTAGCTCTGGCTACTTGGAAGGCTTAGGCGGAAGAATCGCCAGAGCCCAGCAGGTCGACGCTGGGGTGGCCGTGAGCATGCCACTGCATTCCAGGCTGGGTGATGGAGTGAGACTCCAACTCAAAAAAAAAAAAAATTTTTTTTTAAATTAAATTGAGGCTGGGTGCAGTGGCTCACGCCAGTAATCCCAACACTTTGAGGCCCAGGCAGGCAGACGACTTGAGCCCAAGTTCGAGACCAGCCTGGACAACGTAGTGAGACCTCGTCTCCACACACACACACACACCAATTAGCCGGGCAGGGCGGTGTGTGCCTTTACTTCCAGCTAATCAGGATGCTGCAGGTGGAAGGATCGCCATGGCTGTGGACAGCCATGGTCGCCGTGATCGTGCCACCACACTCCAGCCTGGGCAATGGAGGAAGAGCCCGATTCGAATGAACAGTGATGATGATGATGATAATACCAACAGCGAGACAAGTGCCAACCACTGTTCCAGGCAAATGGGAATGCTCAGTCACATCTTAATCATATGCCATAATGCAAATGTATCCATCGCCATTTCTAATATGAGTGTTAACAGTTTATATTGTCTAAGTGTCTACACGTGCAGAAGCTCAACAAACACCCACGGAGATGAGGGGCAAAGAGTCCTGTCCATACAAGGCGCTTCCCACCACCGGGCAGACCCGCTCAAGAAGCCCAAGTTACAGAAGTCCAATCTGTTTCTAGACAAAAGGGTGGTTGAAATGCTTGAAGAGCTTTCCACCAAGGCGTGGCAACTTCAGGATTTACTCATTTCATTCTGCCAATATTTCTGTCCAGATAGCCAGCGTTAGGACGTTAGGTCAGAGTTCTCCTTCTCCAAGGCTGGAGGAATACAAATTCCTTTTTTTTTTTTGAGTCGGCGTCTCACTCTGTCGCCCAGACTGGAGTGCAGTGGCCGCTCCCGGCCACGGCAGCCTTGACCTGCTGGGCTCCGGCGATCCTTCCGAGTAGCCGGAATTACAGGCGTGCGCTACCACACCCGGCTGATTTTTTGATTTATTGTAGAGTGAGGTCTCGCTGCCCAGGCGGGTCTCAAACCCGCAGGCTCAGGCAATCCACTCACCTCAGCCTCCCAAAGGCGCGGGATTACAGGCTGAGCCACCAAGCCCAGCACCTTTTTTTTTTTTTTTTTAAGATTAGAAAATAAAGTTTATTTAGAAAGTAAATGAGAGAGAGAGAGAGAGAGAGAGAGAGAAAGAGGGGATTCACCTCCCCAAGGTAGGGGAGGGAGCCAAAGCTAGGAAACATGGCCCAGTCACAGTTCAAAAAGCACATGGCCACACCATAGTTTACCAAGACAATGGCCACCATGGTCCATGCAAAGCACTTACTTTCTTCAGGAAAAACCAGGTAGAAACAACCTAGATGATGAGAATATCATTTGTTTTGTTTTTTGATTTTTATTTTGAAAACGTGGGGTACAATTCAGGGTTAGGTATACCAGTGGTCATTGTACAGAGGATATCGTTTCCCTAAGGCATACACGTGTACCTGGAGCACGCTGGCTATAATGAGAAACTGTTTTACTATCTAGGACAGCGTTTCTCAAACTGAGGATTATAAAAATACTAAAATAAGTGAAACTGGCCAAGCGTGATGGCTCATGCCTTTAATCCCAGCACTCTAGCAAGTCGAAGTGGGAGGATCACGTGAGGCCAGGAGTTCAAGATCAGCCTGGGCAACACAGCGTGACCTTAGCTCTCAAAATAAAATTTAAAAAATCAGTCAGGTTTGGTGATGTGTGTCTGCAGTCCCAGCTACTTGGGAGGCTGAGGCAGGAGGACTGCTTGAGCTTAGGAGTTCAAAGCTGCAGTGAGCTATGATTGTGCCACTACGCCCCAGCCAGGGCAACAGAGTGAGACTCCGTCTCTAAAAATGAGGAAATAAACACACAAAAAATATCAGACCTCATCACCCACAGTAACAATTCTATGAAACATCTGCTTCCGGTTAGATGTGAAGCATCCTGGGTCACGATGCAAACTGTACGTCCGTGAGCTGGCAGTCAGACAATTTAAAGCCACAGATTGAGGAAACTGTGAATCTCCTGAGCTAAGGAACTAGAAAAGCATCTGGCCCGATCACATACAACCCTGAAAACGCTCACGAAGCTTCTCGCGGTGCACCCTCTCCTGCTCCTGCTGGAAATCAGCCGCCACTTGGGAGAAACCGGTGTCAGCCTGCTGAAGGCCACACATGTGGCGCGGTCACCCCTGTCACCCTGATCAAAGCCCGCCCACTGCCTGTGTGAAGGAGGACATGTGGGACCAACAATCCCAGCCCACCCACCAGCTGACCACAGCCATACGAGTGCCCCAGGCTAGACCCGCAGAAGACCTGCCCGGTCAGTCAGCCCCAAGTGTTGGGCCTTCAGGATGATGAACTAATACACGATTGCTGTCTCAAGCCACTAAGTTTTGTGGTAGATTGTTAGGCTGCAATAGATCACTACTTCAGTTCACTGCTCCCAATTGTGGAAGGGACCGAACCCCAAAGCAGAATGACAGCAACATGTCACCGGTATAACCTCAGGGGAGCCCAGAAGACTTCTGGCACACTGAGCTTAGTTCCTGACATCACCAAGTGTGGGGTTAGAGGAGGGGGATGGGGAAAGGAGAAAGGAAAAGAGTGACCTAGATGGTGAGGATTCCTGAAACCACTACCCACTTGCAACTGTTGAGAGAAGGGGAGATTACGTGGCCTGCCACAGAAAGGCTCTAGTGGAAATGGGACTGTTTGATCTACACGGAGTTGTCTTACAAAAGACAGTGCTGGTTGGGCGTGGTGGCTCATGTCTGAAATCCCAGCACTTTGGGAGGCGGAGGCGAGAGGATTGCCTGAGCTCAGGGGTTCAAGACCAGCCTGAGAAAAATGGTGAAACCTCGTCTTTACAATGAGTCAAAAAATTAGCTGGGCAAGGTGGTGCATGCCTGTGATTCCAGCTACTGGACGGCTGAGGTGGAAGGATCACCTGAGCCCAGCAGGTTGAGGCTGTGGTGGCTGTAGGTGTGCCGCTGCACTCCAGCCTGGATGACAGAGTAAGACTATGGCTCAGAAAAAAAAAGAAGAAAAGAAAAGAGAGAGCTGGGCTGGGTGTAGTGGCTCACACCTGTAATCCCAACACTTTGAGAGGCTGAGGCAGGAGGATTGCTTGAGCCCTGGAATTTGAGACCAGCATGGGCAGAATAACCAGACTTCATCTCCACACAAATAAAAATAAAAAAATTATCCAGGCATGGTAGTGCATACCTGTAGTCCCAGACACTTGGGATGTTGAGGCTGTGGATAGCCACGATCGTGCCACTGTACGCTAGTCTAGGCCACAAAGTGGGACCCTGAGTAAAGAAAAAGAAAAAGAAGCCGGGCTCGGTGGCTCAGCCTATAATCCCGCGCCTTTGGGAGGCTGAGGTGAGTGGATTGCCTGAGCCCGCGGGTTCGAGACCCGCCTGGGCAGCGAGACCTCATCTCTAAAATAAATTAAAAAATCAGTCGGGCGTGGTAGCGCGCGCCTGTAATTCCGGCTACTCGAAAGGCTGAGGCAGAAGGATCACCGGAGCCCAACAGGTTGAGGCTGCGGTGGCCGGGAGCGGCCACTGCACTCCAGTCTGTGTGACAGAGTGAGACTCCAACTCAAAAAAAAAAAAGAAAAAGAGAAAGAAAGAAAAGAGTGGGCTCACTCAGGTAAGAGTTGGATGACAGGTTTTTAGTTTAAACGTAATATTTTTCTAACAATTAATCTGCTAAGTTAATTTAAGAACATCAGTTAGGCCGGGTGCAGTGGCTCAAACTTGTAATCCCTGCACTTTGGGAGGCCAAGGTGAGAGGATTGCTTGAGCCCAGGAGTTTGAGACCAGCCCAGGCAACTTGTCAAGACCTCACCTCTACAATAAATTTTTTAAAAATTACCCAGGCATGGTGGCACGTGCTTGTCATTCAAGCTACCTGGAAGGCTGAGGCTGAAGATCGCCTGAGCCCAGTAGGTCGATGCTAGGGTGGCTGTGAGCGTGCCATTGCCCTCCACCCGGGGCAACAGAGTGAGACTCTGACTCAAAAAATAAAAAGAACACCAGTTACCTTGAAAATAGTACACGACAATAATCTGTCATGTCTATAGGAGGAGTGAATGCTTTGCAGGGAAACTAAATATGACAATTTTAAGGCCCTGTTTCCATTTTGTTTCTCAAAAGTGGAATATGAATTAGACTAAACTTTCACTGAGAGGGCAGACACTCCACATTTTTTATGGCAATGAGATCTGTCCTCATGTAAAAGTATGCTGCTCACTGAAAATGGAAAGAATTTACAGAAACATACTCTTTGGAGTCAGAAAGATCTGGGTTTCAACTCTACCCTACTAATCGTTGACCTTGAGCACGTTTTCTCTAAATCTAAGCTATGTCGTCTAAAATAGGTATGATGGCTGGGTGCGATGGCTCACACCTATAATCCCAGCACTTTGGAAAGCTGAGATGAGAGGACTGCCTGAGCCCATGGGTTTAAGACCAATTCTGCAACTTGGTGAGACCTCATCTCTACAATAAATGAAAAAATTAGTTGGGTGTGGTGGCATACACCTGTAGTTCCAGCCTCTTGGAAGGCTGAGACAGAAGGATCACCTGAGCCCAGCAGGTCGAGGCTGCAGTGGCCGCGAGCATGCCACTGCACTCCACCCTGGGCAATAGAGTGAGACTCCAACTCAAAAAAATAAAATAAAATAGGGACAATAATAGCAGCGCACAGGCCTGTGATGAGGTTTAAATGAAATAATGCACGCACCTGACACACAAACATGGCCAGGGCGTGGTAGCTGTTATTGTAATCACCCCCTCCAAAGAGTGAGGCAGAAGCAGAAGAGAATTGTGAAGGAAGAAAAGTGGGTTCAGAAAGGAAAGGCTAGGCTGGGCTTGGTGGCTCAGTCTGTAATCCCAGCACTCTGGGAGGCCGAGGCCAGTGGATTGCCTGAGCCTGTGGGTTCAAGACCCACCCAGCGAACTTGGCGAGACCTCATCTCTACAATAAATAAAAAATTAGCTGGGTGTGGTAGCGCGCGCCTGTAGTTCCGGCTACGCAGAAGGCTGCGGTGGAAGGAACGCTGGAGCCCAGCAGGGTCGAGGCTGCGGTGGCCAGAAGCGTGCCACTGCATTCCAGTCTGGGCGACAGAGTAAGACTCCAACTCAAAAAAAAAAAAAAAAAAAGAAAGGAAAGGCTAAGACATGAAAACTCCAGGGAGCAGAAGCAAGGATGGTGAGAAGGCGAGAGACTGGAGCATGACCCTTGGCCCTGGTGGGCCGTCCTAGGGCCCCCTGTCTCTGGTCCACGCTTTCACATCACCCATGGCCCACACTTCCTCTAAGGCCGACTCAAGGAGACCTTTGGCCCACTCTGCACTGGCGACAGAAGCTGAACCTGTGACTCTTTCTTTGGTCTTCTGGAACTGCCTTTTCTGGTCAGGGATGAGGAAGCGAATAATAATGACAGGAACAGGTGATGGTTTTTCGGGTGCTAGTCACCAGGCACCCTCCCACATCATCTCATTTTATCATGGCCATCTTCCTAGACAGCAGGTGATAAGCAATGCTCCTAGAGAGAAACAGCTCGCCCCAGGCCTGGGTACGGCCAGGGGAGCCCTGGGAGTTGGATTCCCCAGCCCTTCCGCCCTTCCCCACTCCACTGCACCGCTCCGCCTGCAGAGGAGGTCAGGAGTCTGTTTCTGGACATACGCTCCCTACCACAGGGGTCTAGCTGAAAGTGCAACCTTGAAGTTTTAACGCTGAACTGTGTTTTGCACCTTGTCTGGGTGAACTGCCCAAGGCGCTGGCAAAACAAAACAAAACAAAACTTTGTTTCATCTTTGGAAACTCCCAAGAAGGTTTTGTAGCTTTTCCACATCACAAGCCCCAAGAGCCAGGAAAAGTCCTGCAGGTCAAGAAATCCCCTCCCTGCACCCCCAGTGGTGGGTAACAAAGCAGGCTCGGCAAGGTGCTCTAGGGCCCCTCCTCTGGCCTCCTCTCTGCAGAAAGGAAGTTCACCAAAGGACGGGACAAGGGCATGTTATACAACCGGTTTGCTTTCCTGCCCAGGTCCTTCCTGGGTGAAGCTCCCCGCAAGCCAGCTAGGGTCCCTATTCTGGTAACCCTAATGCAACTGTTGATAGCTGAGGTGGGTGGGATGCACTAAGCTGTGACAGTCACTCCTGCCTTTTAGCTGTGAACTTACATGTGACCACACCTTTGTTTACATAAGCACCCTGAGCTACCTCAAAGTTCCCAGGATAAATATTGATTAAGCAACTTTACATTCCTGAGGTTAGGCCCAGCTCTGGGAGGGCAGGGCCAGCTCTTGGTGATCTGTCTGAACAGCTAGCAAAAGGCTTAAATCCCCAGGGAGAAATTCATCCTGCCCCTCAGGGAAAATGGTTCAGGGAGTCTAGTTTCAGTGCAATTCTGAAACAGGTGGTTTTTAACACTGTTTAAAATGTAGCCTCTAGGTAAGGGATAGTGGCTCACACCTGTAATCCTAGGGCTTTGGGAGGTGGAGGTGAGAGGACTGCCTGAGTCCAGGGGTTCCAGACCAGCCCGGGCAACTTGGCGAGACCTACAATAAATAAAAAAAATTAGCTGGGCATGGTGGCTAATAGTTCCAGCTACATGGAAGGCTGAGGTGGAAGGATTGCCTGAGACCAGCAAGTCAAGGCTGCAGTGGCTGTGAGTGTGCCACTGCACTCTAGCCTGGGCAACAGAGTGATACTCCAACTCAAAAAATATATATATAGCCTCTCATCCTGTGACAGTGACCCCAACCTACTCTGTCTTCTGATCTTACGTTCCAAGTACTTATTTAGTCAGACCTGAAGGGAAGTTGCTGCTTGGTGTCTCTGATGACCCCACAGCAGCAGTGAATGTCTACTGTTCAGAACTGAACGCCCCTGGAGTAGCTCTGCGTCGCTCTCAGTTCCCAGTTTCTAAGTTCTAGAATCTCTCTGGGGAGGTTGGGATCCTCTCTCCAGGACTGGAGTGGATCTGCACCCAAGGCGGTGGCAGAGAGGCGACTGTTCCCGTCTGACTCCATAATTAATGAAGTCGGGCAACGAGCCCAAACCAGCGCACATTTCTCAATTGCTCTGCCCGCGTCCCCGGCCAAGTTCTACTCCATTTCCCTGGGCTGGAGTGGGCCAAGAAAACAGTCAAGCACATCAGAATGAAGAGGCCACGGGCAGGCAGCCAAATGGCAGCAGAGGGGGCAGGAGGCTCCCTGCACCACGTCCACTCCAGGCCCAGATCCACAAGGCCAAACGCACGGCTTCTACCCCACCTTGCAGATGCGAAACGGAGGCTGTCTTGGCGGAACGGCACAGAAGAGGAAACTAATGTTAAAAGAACCGGTGCCAAGGCCGGGTGCGGTGGCTCACATCTGTAATCCCTGCACTTTGAGAGGCTCAGGCAAGAGCACTGCTTGAAGCCAGGAGTTCGAGACCAACCTGAGCAACACAGCAAGCACCAATCCCTACAAAAACAACAAAAAAAGCTGGGCGTGGTGATATGCACCTGCAGTCCCAGCTACTCGAGATGCTGAGGCAGGAAGATCACTTGAGCCTAAGAGGTCGAGGCTGCAGTGGCCGTGATCGCCATGATCATGCCACTGCACTCTAGCCAGGTGACAGAGTGAGATACCAACTCAAAAAAAGAAAAGAAAGGAAGAGCCTTGCTAAATGGGAGTTATTTCCAGCGGCATGGCCAATAGCTGACATCTCCGTCAAGTGACCTTGGGATCCAAACCGGCAAAGCCAAGTTGAAAGTCTAATGGAAGCTGTAAAGCTGTGTACCAACTCCATTAAACGTTGCACAGACCATCCTGTTGTTGGCCAAAAAAAAGCAGCTCACAGAAAAGCACATGTTTGAAAAGTGGAGAGTGGAGCACCAGGTAAGGGTTCCTCCCAGAAGTACTTGTGGGGCCAAGTCTGAAAGGAGTAAGACTGAGACCAAATGCCTGGTACCCACCCCCGCAGCATGCCTGGAAGCCTGTACGGGGATGCTGTCAGGCCACAGAAGACCACAGCTAAACCGAAGCACCGGAGGCACGGTCGCCCTTAACTATGCTACCCTAGGTCCTGGGATGTGGGGAAGAGGCCAGGAAACGCCAGGTGCCGCGCTGTGAGTCCCTCCCCGTCCTCCCTCCCCGCCACCTCGCCTAAACACACCGCAGACCCCCACAGTGCACGTTTGATACAGGACACACAAAGCGCTGACACTTGTGAAGCGCCCGAAAGGGTGGCGGGCGCAAAGTGCTTCACAGACGTTAAAGTCAAATAAAGCCCCAGAAGACGCAAAGCCTCGCGCGCGTCTCCCCAGAGAGACGGCTCCACGCCCCGGGGGGGGCACGGCCTGTTGGAACCTCGACTGTCTTCCTGGCACGAGGGACCTGGGATACGGGACACATCAGAAGCGGGGGCGAGCCGGGCACCGTGACGGGCAGCGCCTGCCCCTCCCGCCCGCGACTGGGACGGCAGGAGCCCGTGGGCCCTCTCTGCCTCGGTTTCCCCAACACGGAAACTACAGCAAGAGTGCCCGCGCCTGCTGCCACCTCCCGACCGGGCGCTCCGCCGT
>NW_007253740.1:385795-392288 GCF_000164805.1 Carlito syrichta | reverse complement strand
ACTTGGAGTCCGCGCCCGCTCGGGGCCCCGCGCCGGCGCCACCCCGAGCTGAGCGGGCCACCCCCAGCTCGCCGTGGCTCCGGCTGCGCGCTCCCCCCGTTCCCGGGACCCTGCACTGCGGAGTCAGGAGAGACGAGCAGACCTGGGCCAGAGCCCCAAGTGTCTTTACCTGTCTTTTCAGCCTCCGCCTCGGTTGTACAGACAAGACACAGCCTGGCACCCCTGCGCTGCTGCTGCTTCTCTTTCTCAAATGAGTCGGAGTCTCACTCTGTCGCCCAGGCTGGAGGGCAGCGGCCGCTCCCGGCCACCGCAGCCTCGACCCGCCGGCCCCGGCCATCCTTCCGCCTCAGCCTTCCGAGTAGCTGGAACTGCAGGCGCGCGCTACCGCGCCCGGCTCATTTTGGATTTATCGTGGAGATGAGGGCTCGCCAAGTTGCCCAGGCGGGTCTCGAACCCTCAGGCTCAGGCCATCCGCCCACCTCGGCCTCCCGAAACGCTGGGATTACAGGCTGAGCCCCTGAGCCCAGCCATCAGTGGATTCTTATGAAGAAACAAACTGTCTGGTATCTGGAAGAATACGGGCCCCACTATGTTGATGCCCAAAGGATGAACTGTTACTTGTTTCTTCTCTGCATTGTATGAAAGATGTATCGGTTTTGCTTATGACATTTACTTAGGGAAATGCGTAAAGGGAGTAGATGAGGCAGAGCGTTTTCTCCATTCCCTCACCCATGGTTTGCTCTCAATTATTTGCCTGAATGCAAAGACGCCTGCAAGGATGGTGGGAAAGATGGACTATTCAAGCTCTTTTTTTTTTTTGAG
Source organism: Carlito syrichta (assembly GCF_000164805.1). Classification (NCBI taxonomy): domain Eukaryota; kingdom Metazoa; phylum Chordata; class Mammalia; order Primates; family Tarsiidae; genus Carlito; species Carlito syrichta. The sequence continues at coordinate 391,466 of NW_007253740.1, read as the reverse complement.
TTGGAGTCTCACTCTGTCACCCAGGGTGGAGGGCAGTGGCATGCTCCCGGCCACTGCAGCCTCACCTGCTGGGTTCTGGCGATCCTTCCGCCTCAGCCTTCCAAGTAGCTGGAACTACAGGCGCGCGCAACCACGCCTGGCTAATTTTTGATTTATTGTAGAGAGGAAGTCTTGCCAAGTTGCCCAGGTGAGTCTCGAACCCACGGGCTCAGGCAATCCTCTTGCCTTGGCCTCCCAAAGTGCTGGAATTACAGGCTGAGCCACTGAGCCCGGCCTTAATCAAGCTTTATTATCCCTCTTTTTTTTTTTGAGTCAGGGTGTCACTCTGCCACCCCGCCGAGGCAGCTCAGTGGCATGATCACAGCTCACTGCAGCTTCCACCTCTTTGCCTGGGCGATCCTTTCACCACAGCCTCCCAAGTAGCTGGGACTGCAGGTGTGTACCACGACGCCTGGGTAACAGGTTTGTTTTTGTTTCTGTTTTTTTGTAGGGACAGGCTCTCACTTTGTTGTCCAGGTTAGTTTGAACTCCTGGTCTCAAGCAGTCCTCTCGCCTCAACCTCCAAAGTGCTGGGCTTACAAGTGTGAGCCACTGTGCTGGGAAAGCTTTGTCAATCTTTCAGCATTTGTGTAACACAATGCATTTGTCAAAAAAAATTTTTTTGAGCCTGGCTCAGTGGCTCAGCCTGTAATCCCGCGTCTTTGGGAGGCTGAGGTGAGTGGATTGCCTGAACCCGCGGGTTCAAGACCCGCCTGGGCAACTTGGCAAGACCTCATCTCTACAATAAATAAAAAATTAGCTGGGCGTGGTAGCGTGTGCCTGTAATTCCGGCAATTCAGAAGGCTGAGACGGAAGGATCGCCGGAGCCCAGCAGGTCGAGGCTGTGGTGGCCGGGGGCGGCCACTGCACTCCAGTCTGGGTGACAGAATGAAACTCCAACTCAAAAAAAAAAAAAAATTAAATAATAACATCATGTACTTGGGTTGTATATATACACTGCAAAGGTTTACAGCAAATGGTTCATTTTTAGCCTTTGCCTAAAAGTTTTGTACCTCACCTGGAAACTCTTATTCCTGAATACTTCAAGTACACCTGCATAACAGTGAGCTGCCCGGCTATCCTGTGGACACACCCTGCCCGGCATGGTCCTCCGGTGTTTACTGGTGCCCTGGCGTGGTGGTTCCTGGCTCATAACACCCATAGCCCTTGTTTCAGTCTTTTGTGACAACAGTGGGTATGTGCGCCTCAGAGGCAGGCCTCAGGAAACAGAATCTCTGGGAACCTCACCTGCCCTACTTTCACCTGCCCCAAGGCAGGACTCAATTTTCCTTGTCTTTCTGATTGTGTGTCTTAAGCGTCTCATCTGCCAGGTGTGGTGGTTTATGCCTGTAATCCCCGCACTTTGGGAGGCCAAGGCAGGAAGATTGCTTAAGCCCAGGTGTTTGAGACCGGCCTAGGCAATATCACAAGACCTCATCTCCACAGAAAATAAAAATAAAAAAATAAGCCAGGTGTATTGGTGCACACCTGTAGTCCCAGCTACTCGGAAAGATCGCCTGAGCCCAGGAGGTAGAGGCTGCAGTGAAGCATAATCATGCCACTGCACTCTAGCTTGGGTGACAGAGTGAGACCCCAACTCAAATAAAAAAAACAAAACAAGACCCCAGAGAGGGTCCTGCCCTATATCCTGGGGAAAGGAATGCTGATGTCATGAAGTGTCCTGAGAAATCCAAGGGGGAGGCGGGGTTCGGTGGCTCAGCCTGTAATCTCAGCACTTTGGGAGGCCAAGGTGAGTAGATCCCCTGAGTCCATGGGTTCGAGACCCACATGGGCAACTTGGTGAGACCTCGTCTCTACACTAAATTAAAAATTAGCCAGGTGTGGTAGCATGCCTGGTGTTCCGGCTCCTTGGAAGGCTGAGGTGGAAGGATCACGGGAGCACAGCAGGTCGATGCTGGGGTGGCCATGAGCGTGCCACTGCACCCCAGCCTGGGTGACGGAGTGAGACTCCAACTCAAAAAATAAAATTTAAAATAAAAAAAAGCCCAGGCTTGGTGGCTCAGCCTGTAATCTTGCGCCTTTGGGAGGCTAAGGTGAGTGGATTGCCTGAGCCCGTGGGTTCGAGACCCGCCTGGGCAGCGAGACCTCATCTCTACAATAAATCAAAAATCAGCCAGGCATGGTAGCACGTGCCTGTAATTCCGGCTACTCGGAAGGCTGAGGCGGAAGGATCGCCGGAGCCCAGCAGGTCGAGGCTGCGGTGGCCAGGAGCGGCTACCGCACTCCAGTCTGGGCAACAGACTGAAAAAAAATTTAAAAAAAGAAATCCAAGGAGGCTGGACTTAGAGAGCTTCTGGATAGCTGAACAAGTTGAGTTTCCTGGATTGTGGTTCCCCCAGGGAGGACATGGAGATTCCGTACTCTTCCCCCAAACCCCACCTATATGTCTCTTCATCTGTATCCTTTTCTTTTCTTTTTGAGTTGGAGTCTCACTCTGTCGCCCAGGCTGGAGTGTAATGGCATGCTCATGGCCACCGCAGCCTCGGCCTGCTGGGCTCAGGCGATCCTTTGGAACCCCAGACGTGTGCTACCATATCCAGCTAATTTATTTATTTACTTATTGTAGAGACGAGGTCTCCCCATGTTGCCCAGGCTAGTCTTGAACCCCTGAGCTCAGGCAATCCTCTGGCTTCTGCCTCCCAAAGTGCTGAGATTACAGGTGTGAGCCACTGCTCCTGGCTTGTACCCTTTATAATAAACCAAGAAATGTAGGTAAGAAGCGTTTTCCTGGCTCACTACAGCTTCCATCTCCTGGGCTGGGTGATCCTCCTGCTGCAGCCTCCTGAGTAGCTGGGACTGCAGGGGTGTGTCACCATGCCTAACTAACTCTGATTTTTTTTTTTTTTTCTTTTGGTAGAGGCAGGATCTTACTTTGTTACCCAGGCTAGTTCGAACTCCTGGTCTCAAGCAATCCTCCCGCCTTAGCTTCCCAAAGTGCTGGGATTGCAGGCATGAGCCACTTCAGTGAGAAGAGTCATGGGAACCCCAACCTGAAGTGAGCAGTTGGAAGTTCTGGAGGCCTGGTCTTGCTACTGGTGTTTTGGGGTGAGGGGCAATCTTGAGGACTGAGCCCTCCATCTGTGGGCTCTGACACTACCTCCAGGAAGACAATGTCAGAATTGAATCCGAAGAGGGCATTTAGGTGGCGTCTGCTGCTTGGTGCATGCGTGGGGAGACACACCACACTTTTGCTCACAGTCTTCTTCTGTGTTGATGATTGTTGCTGCTGTTGTGTGAGAGTGCAGGGAAAACATGGTTCGAGAATTTCCCTGAAATACCTAGTATGCACAACACTGCCAGAATAGACCTAGAGGGCGGTCATTTGTTTTATAGACTATAGTTACAAAGATTAAGATAAGCCGGGCTCGGTGGCTCAGCCTGTAATCCTGCGCCTTTGGGAGGCTGAGGTGAGTGGATTGCCTGAGCCCGCAGGTTCGAGACCCGCGTGGGCAGCGAGACCTCATCTCTACAATAAATAAATAAAAAAAAATCAGCCGGGCATGATAGCACATGCCTGTAATTCCGGTTACTTGGAAGGCTGAGGTGGAAGGATTGCCGGAGCCCAGCAGGTCGAGGCTGCGGTGGCCGGGAGCGGCCACTGCACTCCAGTCTGGGTGACTGAGTGAGACTCCAACTCAAAAAAAAAAAAAAAAAGATTAAGATAAAAAGCAGGCGGGTCTCAGTGGCTCAGTTGTAATCCCAGCAATTTGGGAGGCCGACCGTGTGTGGATTGTCTGAGCCTGTGGGTTCGAGATCAGCCCGGGCAACTTGGCGAGACCTCGTCTCTACAATAAATCAAAAAAATTAGCCAGGTATCGTAGCATGCACCTGTAGTTCCGGCTACTTGGAAGGTTGAGGCGGAAGGTTCGTCGGAGCCCAGCAGGTTGAGGCTGCGGTGGCCATGAGTGTGCCACTGCCTTCCAGCCTGGGTGACAAAGTGAGATTCCAACTCCAAAAAAAAAAAAAGAAAAAAGCAACAGGTGAAACTCATGAACATAACGATGAGAGAACAGGACCAAGCACAGTGGCTCACACCTATAATCCCAGCACTTTGGGAGACCAAGACAGGAAGATTGCATGAGCCCAGTTCAAAACCAGCCTAAGCAACTTAGTGAGACCTTGTCTCTACAAAAAGGCAAAAAATTAGCTGGTCAGGGTGGCGTGTGCCTGTAGTAACAGCTGCTTGGCAGGCTGAAGCAGGAGGATTGCCTGAGCCCAGGAGGTTGAGACTGCGGTGAGCCCTGATCCTGCCACCGCACTTCAGCTTGAGTGATGGAGTGAGACCCTGACTCAAAAAATAAAATGTAAAATGATATTGGGAGAATAAAGCAAGTTGCAGGAGAACACAAGGTCTGAGAAGTTCATGAACCATCCTGGAAAAAGTGCTGCAGGCCAGGTGCAGTGGCTCACACCTATGAGCCTAGCACTTTGGGAGGTCAAGGTGAGAGGATTGCCTGAACCCATAGGTTCGAGACCAGCCCGGGCACGTTGGTGAGACCTCATCTCTACAATAAATCAAAAAATTAGCTGGGCGTAGTAATGCGAGCCTGTAGTTCCAGCTACTTGGAAGGCTGAGGCGGAAGGATGGCCTGAGCCCAGCAGGTCAAGATTGCGGCGACCATGAATGTGCCACTACACTCCAGTCTGGGCGACAGAGTGAGACTCCGACTCAAACAAACAAACAAACAAACAAATCAACAAAATGGTCCTGAAGGAGCTCTTGCATCCCGACAATGTACCAGCTCACGCAGCACTGTCTGTAAGGGAGTTTTAAACCAGTAAACAAACAACTGTATTGGGACACCCCCCCCCACCTGATCTGGCCCCAGTGACTTTTTTTTTGAACCGAAGATAAAGGACATACTGAAAGGAAGACATTTTGATGACATTCAGGACACCAAGAGTAAAATGATGACAGCACTGATGGTCATTCCAGAAAAAGAGTTTCTTTTTTTTTCTTTTTTTGAGTTGGAGTCTCACTCTGTCGCCCAGACTGGAGTGCAGTGGCCGCTCCCAGCCACTGCAGCCTCGACCTGCTGGGCTCCAGCGATCCTTCCGCCTCAGCCTTCCAAGTAGCTGGAATTACAGGCATGCGCTACCACGCCCGGCTGATTTTTTGATTTATTGTAGAGATGAGGTCTCGCTGCCCAGGCGGGTCTCGAACCCGCGGGCTCAGGCAATCCACTCACCTCAGCCTCCCAAAGGCACGGGATTACAGGCTGAGCCACCGAGCCCGGCTCAGAAAAAGAGTTTCAAACTTGCTTTGACGGGTGGACTAAATGCTGGCGTGTGTGCCAGCTTCCCAAGGGGAGTACTTTGAAGGTGACTGTAGTGACATTCAGCTACGCACGCAGCATTTTTTCTAGGATGAGTTTGTGGGTTTACTTGTCAGACATCGTACACACAATGTGGCCCCATTTCTTTTAGCTCAGAAACCAGCAAAATGAAGTGCATCACTGGGGTATGCACAGAGGAACCAAGGAGTGGGTGTCCCACATGCAGGCTCGCGGCGATGGCGGAGGGGAGGATTCGTTGTTCCTTATACATATAAACATGTTTAGCCGGGCTCGGTGGCTCAGCCTGTAATCCCGCGCCTTTGGGAGGCTGAGGT
>NW_007253740.1:380875-385434 GCF_000164805.1 Carlito syrichta | reverse complement strand
GCCAGGAGCGGCCACTGCACTCCAGTCTGGGCGACAGAGTGAGACCCCAACTCAAAACAAACAAACAAACAAAAACCATATAAACATGTTTGTGTAGATGTGAAATGAGAATCACGGGGGGCAGGAGAAGCCACCGTCCAGAAGAGAGAAGCAAGCCACGTGAATCACAGCTGGCAGGAACTAACCATTGGGCCGCCAGAGCTGAGTCAGCTGGCCTTCTGCCAGTCTCACTCACGGTCGTCTAAGACGGCGGTGCCGGAGAGTACCACCTGCCCCAAGAACGTGGAATAGCCTGGAAGACAAAGGGTTAGCCAATATCATGGTGACAGTGCCAACACTTTGGGGACCCAGAAAAGGCATAGGGCTGTTGACAGAAGATGCCAAGCTCTGCAAAATAGTTTAAGGTGTTTTTTTCCAAGTCACCTGGCAGATCTAGACCCGCACATAGCCTGGAGAGCATCTCCGAGGTGTCTAATTGTTCTATACATTTCAGGGAGGCAGAAGTGACAAAAACCTCACTAATCCATGTGAGATTTTCATTGGTTCAGCCCCAGAAGGAGGGACATTTCCAAGCAGGGCCTTGCAGGTATTGATGATTTAAGGAGAGGATTGCCCGAGCTCAAGGGTTCAAGACTAGCCTGAGCAACATGGCGAGACCTCGTCTGTACAATAACAATAAGCAAATTAGCCAGGTGTGGTGGCGCCTGCCTGTGGTTGCAGCTACTTAGAAGGCTGAGGCAGAAGGATCGCTGGAGCCCAGCGGGTCGATGCTGCAGTCACTGTAAGCATGCCACGGCACTCCAGCCTGAGTGACAGAGTGAGACTCTGACTCCAAAAAATAAAAAATAATTTATTTTTTGTAGGGATGAGGTTATTATGTTGCCCAGACTGATTTCGAACTCCTGGGTTCAAGCAATCCTCCCGCCTCAGCCTCCCAAAGTGTTGGGAGTACAGTTGTGAGCCACCATGCCCTGCTGATTTAAGGATTTCTTGTCAGGCAGTTTGTAGTTTCTGAGGAATTTTGGACAGCAGTGAAGGACAAGGTGCCCGGAGTCTGGGAATCCCCAAGAGATGGTTTTGCAGGGTCATACAATGTTTTGATGTCCTTTTCTATCTGGTGTGATGTCATGCCAGGGTCAGGTTGGAAAACAAACTTCAGTATACTCATCTGGTTGCCCTTACCAGGCGTGACTCTCCAAGCAGCTCAGTTAGGAATTTAGATAAGAGAAAAAAGGACAGGCTGGGCACAGTGGGTCACGCCTATAATCCCAGCACTTTGGGAGGCCAAGGTGAGAGGATTGCCTGAGCCCATGGGTTTGAGACCAGCCTGGGTAACTTGGTGAGCCCTCATCTCTACAATAAATAAAAAAAATTAACCAGGCATGGTGGCACGTGCCTATAGTTCCAGTTACTTGGGAGGCTGAAGTGGAAGGATTGCCTGAGCCCAGCAGGTCGAGGCTGCGGTGGCTGTGAGCATGCCACTGCACTCCAGCCTGGGCGACAGAGTGAGACTGCAACTCAAAAAAGAAAAAAGGGCACAGTTTAGTCCTCATGGCGTACATTGTTCCGTGTGTGGAGACAGTGTCACTGGCCACAGGACTGGTACAGGCATTGTGATAGAAAGAGGTGCTGCCAGCCAGAAGTCGGGTGGTGCTTGGGAAACAGCCCAGAAATCTCCTTGGCAAGGTGACTGAGTTCATGAGCTTTTATTTACCACATAGCTAGAATCCCCTTCCCAATCTCCTGATAACACTTCCCTCATTTCTCTTAAATCCTCACCACTGGTCTCCTCCCCTGAGGCAGGAGGATTGTTTGAACTGAGTTTGAGACCAGCCTAGGCAACATCCAATCAAGACCTTGTCTCTACAAAAAAATAAAAAAATTAGCTGGGCGTAGTGGCACACACCTGTAGTCCCAGCTACTCGCGGGACTGAGGTGAGAAGTACACTGTGATTGTGCCACTGTACTCCAGCCTGGGCAATGGAGTGAGACTCCCAACTCAAAAAATAAAAAATAAGAAAAATGGAAACAACTGCAATCCTTTTTTCTTTTGTCACAGTCTCCCTCTGATGTCCCGCTGGAGTGCAGTGGCACAATCACAACTCACCATAGCCTCGACTTCCTGGGCTCAGGCGATCCTCCTATTGTGACTTCCCAATGTGCTGGGATTACAGGAATTAGCCACAGCACCTGCAATAATTTTTCTTTCTTTTTTCCTTTTTTTTTTGAGTTGGAGACTCACTTCACCACCCAGGCTGGAGTGCAGAAGCACGCTCATGGCCACCCCAGCGTCAACCTGCTGGACTCTGGCGATCCTTCCGCCTCAGCCTTCCAAGGAGCTGGTACTACAGGTGCACGCTACCACAGCTGGCTAATTTTTGATTTATTGTAGAGACAAGGTCTCATCAAGTTACCCGGGCTGGTCTCAAACCCATGGGCTCAGGCAATCCTCTCTCCTCGGCCTCCCAAAGTGCTGAAATTACAGGCTGAGCCACCGAGCCTGGCCCTGCAATCCATTTGTGACCTCTGGATCTGCAGTTTGGGCTGGACTCAGAGAGGAAGATTCCCTGCGTGCAGGTGGACAGATGGGGCTGGTGGGTCTACTTCCACAATGGCTCATTTATGGGGCTGGCAAGTTGGTGCTGGCTGCTGGCAGGGAGCTCAGCTGAAGCCCAGGGCTAGAGGCCCGAGTCTTCTCCCCATGGGTATCTCTAGATCTGCTTTCCACATCCCAAGAGAAACAAGATGGAGTGGACAGTTACTTGAGACTTGAGCCCTGAAATTGCCATGGCATCACTCTTGCTGTGATCCTCTGGCCAAGAAATGACAGACCCCAAATCCTTTTTTTTTGGTAAAAATGGGGTTTAGCTAGGTTGCCCAAGCTGGTCTCCATCGCCTGGTCTTAAGTGATCCTCTCTCCTCCTGAAATATGGGGATTATAGGCATGAGCCACTGTGCCCAGCCTGGAGCTCAAATTCTAAGGAGAGAGACATAGGTCATACCTCTCTGTGGGAAGAGAGTCAAAGAATTTTGGGTCTGTGCCTTGAAACAACCATTCTCTATAATCTATCCTCATGTTACAAGTGAGGGAACTGAGTACAGTGACCTTAAGAAAGACTTTCCGGCTGGGCTCGGTGGCTCAGCCTGTAACCCCAGCGCTTTGGGAGGCCAAGGTGAGTGGATTGTCTGAGCCCGCGGGTTTGAGACCCGCCTGGGCAACTTGGCAAGACCTCATCTCTATCATAAATTAAAAATTAGCCAGGCGTGGTAGCGCGCACCTGTAGTTCCAGCTACTCGGAAGGCTGAGGCGGAAGGATTGCCGGAGCCCAGCAGGTCGTGGCTGCGGTGGCCGGGAGCGGCCACTGCACTCCAGTCTGGGTAACAGAGTGAGACTTCAACTAAAAAAAAAAAGAAAGACTTTCCAAAGGTCCGGTGGCAAGTCACAACCAGGCTTTGTGGATTCCATATCCCACACTCATCAGCTACACATTTATTCAGCATTTATTAACTGAGCACCTACTAGGTCCCAAACACTGTACTAGGTCCCAAGAATTAAATATTAAATGAGGGACAAGGTCCCTGCCCTCTTAGATGTTAGAAGGAGGTATGGGCCAGTTAGCAGGCAGTTACCCTACAGGGTGATAAATGCTACTAGTCCACTGTGCCAACCCAGAAACAGACCCTTGTCCCAGATTTGAGGGAAGACTTCCTGGAGAAAGTAAGATCACTGTTGAAGCCCAAAGAAAGGGTGTGGGTGGCTGAAGCAAGAGTATTGCTTGAGTCCCAAGAGTTCAAGATCAGCTTGGGCAACATAGCAAAACCTTGTCTCTACCAACAAATTTGAAAACTAGCCAGGCATGGGGGCATGCCTGTAGTCTCAGCTAGTTGAAAGGCTGAGGTGGAAGGGTTGCCTGAGCCCAAGAGGTTGAGCTGTGACTATGGCACTGCCTTCCAGCCTGGGTGACAGTGAGATACTGACTCAAAAAAAAAAAAAGTCTGTCTATATCAGGCTGGATGCAGTGGCTCATGTCTGTAATCCCAGCACTTTGGAAGGTGGAGGCAAGGGGATTGCCTGAGCCCAAGGGTTAGAGACCAGCCTGGGCAACTTGGAAAGACATCATATCTATAATAAATTAAGAAAAATTAGCTGGGTGTGGTGGCGCACACCTGTGTTTCCAGCTGTTTGGAAGGCAGAGGTGGAAGGATCACCTGAGCCTAGCAGGTTGAAACTGCAGTCGCTGTGAGCGTGCCACTGCACTCCAGCCTAGAAGACAGAGTGAGACGCCGATTAAAAAAAAAAAAACAAAAACTAAAACTAAAAAACTGAGGCCTGGCTCGGTGGCTCAGCCTGTAATCCCAGCTCTTTGGGAGGCCGAGGTGAGTTAATTGCCTGAGCCTGCGGGTTCAAGACCCGCCTAGGCAAGTTGCGAGACCTCATTTCTACAATAAATCAAAAATTAACCGGGCGTGGTAGTGCGCGCCTGTAGTTCCAGCTACTCGGAAGGTTGAGACGGAAGGATCACCGGAGCCCAGCAGGTGGAGGCTGCAGTGGCCGGGAG
>NW_007253740.1:365963-380855 GCF_000164805.1 Carlito syrichta | reverse complement strand
TTTTGATTTATTGTAGAGATGAGGTCTCGCTGCCAGGCGGGTCTCGAACCTGCGGGCTCAGACAATCCACTCACCTCAGCCTCCCAAAGGTGCGGGATTACAGGCTGAGCAACCGAGCCAGGCTAACTTTTTCTTTTTTTAAACTTTTTAATATTTTTTTTTGAGTTGGAGATTCACTCTGTCACCTAGACTGGAGTGCAGTGGTCGCTCCCGGCCACCGCAGCCTCAACCTTCTGTGTTTCAGCGATCCTTTGCCTCAACCTTCCAAGTAGCTGGAACTACAGGCGCACGCTACCACACCCTGGCTAATTTTTTAAATTTATTGTAGAGACGAGGTCTCGCCAAGTTGAGAGGGCGGGTCTCGAACCTGTGAGCTCAGGCAATCCACTCACTTCGGCCTCCCAAAGTGCTGGTATTACAGGCTGAGCCACCGAGCCTGGCCTTTTTTAAATTTTAGAGTTGTGGGGTACAAGCGGGGATTTACTACTTAAGTAGGTGCATGCAGGTGAAGTTTGGGCTTCTATTTTTTTTTTTTTTTTTTTGAGTTGGAGTCTTACTCCGTCTTCCAGACTGGAGTGCAGTGGCCACTCCCAGCCACCGCAGCCTCGACCTGCGACCAGGCTCCGGCGATCCTTTCACCTCAGCCTTCCAAGTAACTGAAACTACAGGTGCGAGCTACCATGTCCGGCTGATTTTTTGATTTATTGTAGAGATGAGGTCTCGCCAACTTACCCAGGCGGGTCCCGAACCCGTGGGCTCAGGCAATCCTCTCACCTCAGCCTCCCAAAGCGTGGGATTACAGGCTAAGCCACGGAGCCCAGTTAAGTTTGGGCTTCTAGCTGGCCCTCTCTCCTCCAATAGTGGACCAACCAGGTACCCAGTGTGCTGCTACACCCCCCACTCCTTCCTCTCTCCCTCCAGCATCTGCTGACCCTACCCTTGTACTCATGTGACCAGTTTTCAGGGCCTGCTTAAGGAGTGAGAGTGGTATTCAGTTCTTTGTTTCGGTGATAGCTCACTTAGTATGATGGTCTCCAGCTGCCTCCAAGTTGCTGCGAAGGCCATGCTTTGGTCCTTCTTTATGACTGCGTAATACTCCATTGTGTATACGTACCATATTTTCTTTATCCAGTCCACTTTCGATGGGCATCTGGGTTGGTTCCATGTTTTTGCTATTTTGAGTAGTGCTGCAGTGAACATGTGTGTGCAGGCGATTGTTTTTTTTTTTGTAGAGCAATTTATGTTCCTCCAGGTATATTTCCAGGAGGAGGATCGCTGGATCATATGGAAGATCCATTTTTAGTTGTTTTAGAAATTGCCACACTGCTTTCCATGGAGATTGAACTAGCTTACATTCCCACCGACAGTGTAGACGCATTCCCTTTTCTCCGTACCTGCACCAGCACCTGTTGTTTTTTGACTTATTAATGATGGCCATCCTTACTGAAGTTGGGTGGTATCTCAGTGTAGTTTTGATTTGTATTGCTCTGATGATTAGTGAGGCTGAGCATTTTTTCATGTGTCTGTTGGCTGCCTGTGTGTCATCCTTTGAGAAGTGTCTGTTTATGGCCTTTTCCCACTTTTTAATGATTTTGTTTCCCTTTTTTTTTTTTTCAGTTGGAGTCTCACTCGGATGCCCAGACTGGAGTGCATTGGTATGCTCACAGTCACCCCGGTGTCAACCAGCTGGGCTCCAGTGATCCTTCTGCCTCAGCCTTCCAAGGAGCCGGAACTACAGGTGCGTGCTACCACGCTCGGCTAATTTTTGATTTATTGTAGAGACGAGATCTCACCAAGTTCCCCAGGCTCGGTCTCGAACCCATGGGCTCAGGCAGTCCACTCACCTCGGTCTCCCAAAGTGCTGGGATGACAGGCTGAGCCACCGAACCTGGCCTGTTTTTTTCCCCCCTTTCCATTCATTTGAGCTCCTTGGAGATCCTTTGTCAGATGCACAGCTTACAAATATTTTTTCCATTCTGTGGGTTGTCTCTTTACCCTCTTTGGCTGTGCAAAAACTTTATTGAAAACTTTTTCAAGCCTAGTATTGGTTAGATTTATTCCTCTCATTCCAAGTAAGATGTGTACTTGGGCCACCCTAGAGAAATATTTTATCTACTCTGTCCATACCCCACATATGTCACCATTTTGCTTCTTTTTTTTTTTTTGAGTTGGAGTCTCACTCTGTCGCCCAGACTGGAGTGCAGTGGCCGCTCCCGGCCACCGCAGCCTTGACCTGCTGGGCTCTGGCGATCCTTCCACCTCAGCCTTTTGAGTAGCCAGAATTATAGGCACACGCTACCATGCCCGGCTGATTTTTTTTTTTTTTTGGAGTCGGAGTCTCACTCTGTCTCCCAGACTGGAGTGCAGTGGCCGCTTCCGGCCACCGCAGCCTCGATCTGCTGGGCTCTGGCGATCCTTCCGCCTCAGCCTTCCAAGTAGCTGGAACTACAGGTGCGCGCTACCACGCCCGGCTAGTTTTTGATTTATTGTAGAGATGAGGTGTCGCCAAGTTGCCCAGGCGGGTCTCAAACCCGCGGTCTCAGGCAATCCACTCACCTCAGCCTCCCAAAGTGCTGGGATTACAGACTGAGCCCATTTTGCTTCTTAATTACCCACCATACAATCGCTGGTGGTGGCATTTGCTCTTGGGACAGCTGGCTTCAAATGAAATTGCCCATCTTCAATATTGCTATTGACAGTCCGATGAGAAATTGCAGAATTTCGGCAGAAGAAAACAATGGCTTTCTCTGGAAACTTATATGAGCTTTTATCCCATTTCCTTGGGGAATAGAGACAGAAGATGGATGGAAGGCGGATTTGGCTGCTCAGAAGAACCAAACAGAGCCCCAGACGCTCAGCCATAGCAGGTGTCAATTGTGATCTACACATATCAAAGTGTATGAACTTATCCACGGCGTTGTGAACTGAGTTTTCTCCAGCAACTGCACGCCGCCACCAGTCCCTGAAATTGGAATGATGTAAGAAGGATCTGTCACTTCTTTTAAAAACTATACTATCAGCCGGGCTTGGTGGCTCAGCCTGTAATCCCGCGCCTTTGGGAGGCCGAGGTGAGTGGATTGCCTGAGCCCACGGGTTCGAGACCTGCCTGGGCAACTCATCTCTACAATAAATAAAAAAATCAGCCAGGCATGGTAACGCGCGTCTATAGTTCCAGCTACTTGGAAGGCTGAGGGGGAAGGATCGCCGGAGCCCAGCAGGTCGAGGCTGGTGGCCGGGAGCGGCCACTGTACTCCAGTCTGGGCGACAGAGTGAGACTCCAACTCAAAAAAAACAAAACAAAACAACAACAACAAAAAACCACACTACCAGCCAGGCGGGGTGGACAAGCCTGTAATCCCAGCACTTTGAGAGGCCGAGGCGAGAGGACTGCCTTACTCCAGGGGTTCAAGACCAGCCAGGGCAACTTGGGGAGACCTCGTCTCTACAATCAATCAAAAACTTAGCCAGGCACTGAAGCGTGCACCTGTAGTTCTGGCTACCTGGAAGGCTGAGGTGGAAGAATCCTCGGAGCGCAGCAGGTGGATACTGGGGTGGTCGTGAGCATGCCACAGCACTGCAGCCTGGGTGACAGAGTGAGACTCCAGCTCAAAAAATAAAAACAAGGCCGGGTTCGGTGGCTCAGCCTGTAATCCCAGCACTTTGGGAGGCCAAGGTGAGTGGATTGCCTGAGCCCGCAGGTTCGGGACTTGCCTGAGGAACTTGGCGAGACCTCATCTCTACAATAAATCAAAAATTAGCCGGGCATAGTAGCGTGCGCCTGTAGTTCCGGTTACTTGGAAGGCTGAGGTGGAAGGATCACCGGAGCCTAGCAGCTCGAGGTTGCAGTGGCCAGGAGCAGCCACTGCACTCCAGTCTGGGCGACAGAGTGAGACTCCAACTATAAAATAAAATAAAATAAAATAAAATAAAAACTCTTTATGTGTATTACTTTGATTTTGTTTTCTTTTTGAGTCGGAGTCTTACTCTGAGTAATACATGCAAAGAGTTTTAAAATAACCTAGTACTAAAAGCTTCTAAATAAAAAGCAGCAACTAGCCAGGTGTGGTGACTCATGCCTATAATCCCAAAAACTTCAAGCCTGTAATCCCAGCACTTTGGGAGGCTGAGGTGGGAGGATCACTTGAGGTCCGCAGATCAGCCTGGAGACCCTGTCTCTTAAAAAAAAAAATGTAAACATTAGTCTGGCCTGGTGGTGTGTACCTGTAGTACTAGCTACTTGGGAGGCTGAGGCAGGAGGATCACTTGAGCCCAGGAGGTTGAGGCTGAGGTGAGTATGGTCACACAATTGCACTCCATTCTGGGTGACAGAGTGAGACCCCCAACCAAGTAAAAAAAAAAAAAAAGGGGGGTTTGGGAAGTGCTGGGATTAGGCATGAGCTACTGTGCCTGGCTTTCTGCCCTTTTAATCTGCCAGCTCTATGTGCCATGCTTTGGTCAATGAACTGTAGCAGAACAATATGGGTCACTTCTAGAAGGAAACTTTTAGGGGACAGTGAGTGACTGGTCATGTGCCCAGGAGTCCATGCTGGTGACTAACACTGATGATAATGTCACATACACACCGTTCGCACCTTCCATTTGTCAACTAAGAATGTAATTGAGCCGGGTTTGGTGGCTCAGCCTGTAATCCCACGCCTTTGGGAGGCTGAGGTGAGTGGATTGCCTGAGCTCACGGGTTCGAGACCCGCCTGGGCAGCGAGACCTCATCTCTACAATAAATCAAAAAATCAGCCGGGCGTGGTAGTGCATGCCTGTAATTCCAGCTACTCGGAAGGCTGAGGCGGAAGGATCGCCGGAGCCCAGCAGGCGAGGTTGTGGTGGCCGCGAGCGGCCACTGCACTCCAGTCTTGGCGACCGAGTAAGACTCCAACTCAAAAAAAAAAAAAAAAAAAGAATGTAATTGATCATGCCATTTAGTAAACTAAGAGAACATCTGCTATGAACTGAATGTCTGTGCTCCCCCAAAATTCATATTCTGAAACCCCAGTCCTTAATTTGATGGTATTTGGAGATGGGGTTTGGGGAGGTGACTGGACCATGAAGGTGGGACCCTTGGGATGGGGTTAGTGCCCTTCCAGGAAAGGACAGGAGACAGCCAGGCTCCTCTCTGCATGCATCACCCAGGAAAGGCCATGTGAGGACATCACGGGGCAGGGGGCTTCACCAAGAACCTGCTCGTGCTACTTGGTTGCAGACTTCCAGCCTCTGAACTATGAACCACAAGCAAGAAATGTTTACTGTTGAAGCCATGAAGTCTAAGCTTGTTTGTTATACAAGCCTGAACTAAGACAATATCCCTTTTTTTTTTGAGTTGGAGTCTCACTGGAGTGCAGTGGCAAGCTCACAGTCACCCCAGCATCGACCTGCTGGGTTCAGGCGATCCTTCTGCCTCAGCCTTCCAAGTAGCTGGAAATACAGGCACGCGCTACCACGCCTGGCTAATTTATTTATTTATTTATTGTAAAGATGAGGTCTTGTCGAGTTGCCCAGGCTGTTCTTAAACCCGTAGGCTCAGGCAATTCCCTCACCTTGGCCTCCCAAAGTGCTGGGATTGCAGGCTTGAGTCACCGTACTTGGATATACTGTTTTGTTTTGTTTTTTTTGGTTTTCTTTTTGTTTGTTTGTTTTTTAAGTTGGAATTTCACTCTGTTGCCCAGACTGGGGTGCAGTGGCCGCTCCCGGCCACCGCAGCCTCGACCTGCTGGGCTCCAGCGATCCTTCCGCCTCAGCCTTCCAAGTAGCTGGAACTGCAGGTGCACGCTACCACACCTGGCTAATTTTTTGATTTATTGTAGAGATGAGGTCTTGCCAAGTTACCCAGGTGGGTCTCGAAACCGTGGGCTCAGGCAATCCACTCACTTCAGCCTCCCAAGGCACGGGATTATAGGCTGAGCCACCAAGCCCAGCTGGTTTGTTTTTTTTTTAAGCTGATGGATATTTGCATTATTTCCAACATTTGTTTCCTTCTTTTTTTTTTTTTTAAGTTGGACTCTCACTCTGTCGCCAGGCTTGAGTGCAGTGGCACACTCACGGCCACCCAGCATCAACCTTCTGGACTCCAGCGATCCTTCTGCCCCAGCCTTCCAAGTTGGAGGAACTACAGGCACATGCTACCACGCCCGGTTAATTTTTGATTTATTGTAGAGACAAGGTCTCGCCAGGTTGCTTAGGCTGGTCTTGAACCCACAGGCTCAGGCAATTTACTCGCCTCAGTCTCTCAAAGTGCTGGGATGACAGGCTGAGCCACTGAGCTCGGCCTCCTTCTTTAATTTTTTTTTTGAGCTGAGCTCTCACTCTGTCTCCCATGCTGGAGTGAAGCAGCATGATCACAACTCACTACAGCCTCAACCTCCTGGGTGCAGTGGCCGCTCCTGGCCACTGCAGCCTCGACCTGCTGGGCTCCGGCCATCCTTCCGCCTCAGCCTTCCAAGTAGCCGGAACTACAGGCGCGCACTACCACGCCCGGCTGATTTTTTGATTTATTGTAGAGATGAGGTCTCTCCAAGTTGCCCGGGTTGGTCTTGAACCCATAGGCTCAAGCAATCCACTCGCCTTGGCCTCCCAAAGTGCTGGGATGACAGGCTGAGCCACCGAGCCCGGCCTGTCATGATTCTTTTCATTCCTCTGCAGCGATTCCTCATAGGTCTTGGTTTTCTGTTCTCACTTAATCCTGTTTGTGTTGTCTTTCTTATTTCCGAGACTCTCAGGTGTTTGGCAAAGCATGGGTGTGACATGAGAGTGAGGTGGCTCTGGGTGGATAGGCAGGACTTGTCAACAGACGGTGACTAGGACAAGAAGATCTTTTTCATGGGGGCACACCCAAATGTCAGTATCCTGACAGCTCTTCTCCAGAACAGATTAATTCCTCAAGAGGAGAGTTCTATAGTTTTCTGTCAAGTTGGGGTTGGGTGGGTGACACATGCCCTACCCACAAAGGGAGAGATGGAGAGATATCACACTTACACTCCAAATTAGCTTTCCTATATAAGAATATTATGGGCCGGGCGCGGTGGCTCACGCCTATAATCCCAGCACTTTGGGAGGCCGAGGTGAGAGGATTAACTGATCCCACAGGTTCGAGACCAGCCTGGGCAGCTTGGTGAGAACTCATCTCTACAATAAATCAAAAAATTAACCAGGCATGGTGGTGCGTGCCTGTAGTTCTGGGTACTTGGAAGGCTGAAGCATAAGGATTGCCTGAGCCCAGCAGGTCGAGGCTGTGGTGGCCAGGAGCGTGCCATTGCACTCCAGCCTGGGCAACAGAGTGAGACTCTGACTCAAAATAAATAAATAAATACAATCTAAAAAAAAAAAGAGAATATTACGAATTTCCTTTCGCAAGCCAATGGTTTTGAATATTTCCCCAGCAGCTATAGAGTATGCATGTTTCTTTATTCATTTATCAAATATTTATGTGAGTCCCACTATGCATGTGTGTGTGTGTGTGTGTGTGTGTGTGTGACTGTGTGTGATGCCGAGAGGACAAAGCTGAGAAAATCCTCGTCCATCTTTGCTCTGTCTTGCAATGACTGCCATAATGTGGATGTCGCGGGGCACCTGGGTGACCCCGGCAGAAAGCTCACCTGTCCTTTCTGGAGGATCAGAGTAGGGAGGAGGGATTCTATTTCTTTTTTTTTTTTCTTTTTCTTTTTGAGTTGAGTCTCGCTCCGTCGCCCAGACCGGAGTGGACCGCGCTCCCGGCCCCGCAGCCTTGACCTGCTGTGCTCCGGCGATCCTTCCGCCTCAGCCTTCCAAGTAGCCGGAACTCCAGGCATGCGCTACCATGCCCGGCTGATTTTTTGATTTATTGTAGAGATGAGGTCTCGCCAAGTTGCCCAGGCGGGTCTCGAACCCGCGGGCTCAGACAATTCACTCACTTCAGCCTCCCAAAGTCATGGAATTACAGGCTGAGCCCCCGAGCCCGGCTAGGAATTCGATTTCTATCCACTCATTTCACAGATATAGAATTTTCCTTCCTGCTTGCTCCCCACCCCCAAAACATATCTACCCATTATCTATTTATGAACTAATTTGCTTTGATAAAAACCTTCAGGCCAAGTGTGGTGACTCAAGTCTTTTTTTTTACAATCAATATTTTTTATTATAATATTGTGGGGTGGCTCAAGCTTTAATCCCAGCTCCTTGGGAGGCCGAGGTGAGGTCGAGGCTGTGGTGGCCGTGAATGTGCCACCAGCTGGGGCAATGGAGTGAGATTCCAACTCAAAGAAAAAAAAACCTTCAAAATGCCAGTACACCCAAGAAAATGAAAGTCTATTAGTCATTCATACCTCGGTATCAATTGCGTTAACCAGATAATCACTTAAACCTCACTAAGCTGTAGGGTGTTAAATGGTAAGACACAAAGATCGCTAAAAGCCTGGCTAAGGCAAAGCTGAATGCATTTGCTAGGTTGGTCAGGGAGCACTACGTCATTCAGATCTGAGTCTCAGAGCAGAAGCCAAAAGGGCTGGGTGCCAGGAAAATAAAACAAAAACAGAAGCAAGCCCACAAGCAAGCAAGCCACAAAGAAGGTAGTGGTCTGAGCTCAGGTCTCTGGGTGGTCCACAAAGAGGCAGGGAGAGCCGGGCTCGGTGGCTCAGCCTGTAATCCCGCACCTTGGGGAGGCTGAGGTGAGTGGATTGCCTGAGTCCGCGGGTTCGAGACCCACCTAGGCAGGGAGACTTCATCTCTACAATAAATTAAAAAAAAAAAAATCAGCCGGGCGTGGTAGCGTGCGCCTGTAATTCTGGCTACTCAGAAGGCTGAGGCGGAAGGCTCGCCGGAGCCCAGCAGGTCGAGTCTGCGGTGGCCGGGAGTGGCCGCCGCACTCCAGTCTGGGCGACAGAGTGAGACTCCAACTCAAAAAAAAAAAAAAAAGAGGCAGGAAGGCTTGCGAATTCTTTCTTGTGAATGATCGGTTTCCTTTTAATTGTCACATCAGTGATTCTGAAAAGCTTGGATTTAAACAGGTCCAGGAGGTGTTTTGTAAGGTTCTGGTAGGTCCAGGAGAGGACTCAGCAGACAGGATTGTTTGAAGATGATGGAAGCTTAGCAAGCTTTTTGTTTGTTTGTTTGATTTAAACAGGGCCTTGCTCTGTTGCCCAGGCTAGAGTGCAGTGGTGCGATCATAGCTCACTGCAACCTTGAACTCCTGGGCTCAAGTGATCCTACTGCCTTGGCCTGCCAGAGTGCTGGGATCACAGGTGTGAGCCTCCCAGCCTGGCCTCTCAAGATTTTTGTTGCTGTTTTGTTTTTAAACAGGGACCAAGGATTTCCATTACAAAAGTGTGGAGTGGGCCAGATGAGGTTACAGCAGGTAAATTATATAGTTGTATGTTATCTAGCTATTACAATGATGTCACAGAGAATAATTAATGATATTAAAATAAATCAAGCCGGGCTCGGTGGCTCAGCCTGTAATCCCGCGCCTTTGGGAGGCTGAGGTGAGTGCATTGCCTGAGCCCGCGGGTTCGAGAGCCGCCTGGGCAGCGAGACCTCATCTCTACAATAAATCAAAAATTAACCAGGCGTGGTAGCACGCGCCTGTAGTTCCGGCTACTTGGAAGGCTGAGGTGGAAGGATCGCCGGAGCCCAGCAGGTCGAGGCTGCGGTGGCCGGGAGCAGCCACTGCACTCCAGTCTGGGCGACTGAGTGAGACTCCAACTCAAAAAAAAAAAAAAAATCAAAATATAATACATTTCAAGAGTTCAAAAAATGATGCATGTATAAATCTGTACACACAAAAATGATGTATTTACACATATACACTTACATGTTAATGAAAAAACAAGTGAAAGACTGAACATCAGAATATTAAAAATGTGGTGGAGTACAGATGGCTATTTTTTTTTACTTTTAAATGTTAAATAAAAATTATTGTTTTGGACCGAGTTTCTGTGTGCTAGGCTTCAACAGACCAGTCTAGAGATCAAAATGGAGTCACCCATGCTAAAGTGTCACTTCGCCAAACACAAGCTAAGCTGTCTGACCTTTGGAGAAATGATAAGTAAGAGATGGCCAAGTGCAGTGACTCATGCCGGTAATCCCAGCACCTTGGGAGGGTGAGGCTGGAGGACTGCACGTGTTTGAGACTAGTCTGGGCAACGTAACGAGACTTCATCTCTGTACAAAGTCAAAAAATTAGCCGGGCATAGTTGCATGCTCCTGTATCCCCAGCTACTCGGAAGGCTGAGGTGGAAGGATCGCCAGAGCCCAGGAGGTTGAGGCTGCGGGGAGACATGAGTGTGCCACTGCTCTCCAGCCTGGGCAATAGAGTGAGACTCTGACTCAAAAAAAGAAAAAAAAGAAAGAGCTCCAACCAATCTCCTCAACAGTTTAAATCTTCAGTGGTGTGGGGGCCGTGGCCGTCCCCCTAAAGGTTTGCTGAAAAATCACTGGCATGAAGCATGTTGATTAATAGGAGAAAAGGCTGACACTTTATATAACGTGTGTACAAGGGAGCTTTCAGAATGAAGGGCCCAACTTCTCAATGAGTCACAGAAACTTGAATACTGTCTCAAGATTACAGAGAGAATGAGGGCTTGCATCATGGTAAAACAGGTTATGGGAGGGGGAAGAAGAGGAATTCTGCTAAAGGGGAATGAATGATTGGGAGAATGAATGGATGAGAAAAACAGAATGACTTGTAAATAACTCTCCTTGGAAGCTGAGTGACGCCCGAGAGACAGGCATCATTTTGTAAAACGGTTGGGCTACGTATGATTACTTTCTCTGTCCTTTTCTGTAACAGGTAATTTTAACAGGGAGAGGAGGCAGCTTGAAGCAGTAGGGACGGTCAGAGAGACCTTGAGGCAAAATGCGGCAAAATGCCGTGTGAATTTCCCTGCACCCCTTCAATGGGCATGATAATGTGGTGCCCCTGCTTTAATCCTAACACAAAAGAAACGGCCCGAAGGAACCTGATGTTAACTCATCAGTTATTTTTCTCTTGTTTTGTCTAAAAGTAACCAACGCACTCTTTGTTCTTTGATTCTGCTTTCTTCAGCCTTTCTCTGTCTATACAGCCACCCTCTCCTGATCAGCTCGTTGGAACATTTGTTTTATTTTATGGAATAAAGTGTTGCCCAATTCTAGAATCACAAATAAAGCCAATTGAACCGTTTAAATGTGTTATCACTTTTGTCTTTTGGCATCTATCTCTTCTAAATTTTTTCTGTGATGAATATGCATTGTTTCTATAACAAAAGAACAACAATGATATATTTTCAAACCGACTGGGATACTAGACCTGCCTGGTTCACCTTGAGTGGAGGGTGGCAGCCCCGTTTTGAAGGAAATTATTTGTAAAGGGCAGACCAGGAATTATATATTCACCATTCAAAAGTCATTTGCATTTACCACAAAGGAACAAATATGTTACCTTTCTTCTGGTTTCGTAGGCTGCCATAGCACTTTTCCAAAGGACAGAAGACACAAAATTACCTCAACACAAAGGAGCAAATAAATGTATCATTTTAAAATCTGGTTTCTTAGACACAGACTCTTTATTCCCAAAGAGCTGAAGACCCAGAATCAGTATTCCAGGATTGCTATTCCCACAGGGTGGTGGTGATGGTGAAAATTTTGACCCTGGGTGAAGGAGGAGGGGAGATTAAGAGATTTTGAGGGCCAGGTGCTGTGGCTCACGCCTGCAATCCCAGCACTTTAGGAGGCCAAGGTGAGAGGATTGCCTGAGCTCATGGGTTCGAGACCAGCCTGGGCAACTTGGTGAGACCTCATCTCTACAATAAATGAAAAAATTAGCCAGGTGTGGTGGTGCGTGCCTGTAGTTCCAGCTACTTGGAAAGCTGAGACAGAAGGATCACCTGAGCCTAGCAGGTCGAGGCTGCGGGTGGCGGTGAGCGTGCCACTGCTCTCCAGCCTGGGCAACAGAGTGAGATTCCGACTCAAAAAAAAAGAGAGAGAGAAAGAGAGAGATTTCGAGCAGGTACCCAGCCTCTGAAGGTTCCAATCATGCTTTGGGGTGGTCGGCTACAGAGAGAATTGACTAAGGACACAGGGCTGATGGCTTCCTTGTCGGCTGATTTCTGGAAGAGAGACCAGCCTTTTGGTGAATTACCAGAGGTAGGACGATGGCCTAGGGGGAGGAGACACAGGACAGCTGAGCAGAGACAGAGGGCCTCTGCAGGAAGGAGAGAGGGCTTAGCACAGGCGATCTCAGAGCAGAGTCTAGATGGCGTTTGTCAGAGGACCTCAGAGAACATTACAGCCTGAGTTCTTTTGTGTGTCTGTGTTGGAATCTCACTCCATCGCCCAGGCTGGAGTGCAGTGACACGCTCACGGCGACCTCAGCCTCGACCTGCTGGACTCCAGCAATCCTTCCGCCTCAGCTTTCCAAGTAGCCAGAACTACAGATGCGTGCTACCACACCCAGCTATTATTTATTTATTTATTTAAAATTTATTTATTTTGAGTTGGAGTCTCACTCTGTCGCCCAGACTGGAGTGCAGTGGCCGCTCCCGGCCACTGCAGCCTCGACTTGCTGGGCTCCGGCGATCCTTCCACCTCAGCCTTCCAGTAGCTGGAACTACAGGCATGCGCTACCACACCCAGCTAATTTTTGATTTATTGTAGAGATGAGGTCTCGCCAAGTTGCCCAGGCGGCTCTCGAACCCGCAGGCTCAGACAATCCACTCACCTCAGCCTCCCAAAGGCGTGGGATTACAGGCTGAGCCACAGAGCCCGGCCCTGACTAAGTTCTTATACCTACTGCACAGGAACACCCGTACATGACAGTAGTCATGGCCCTAGGGAAAGAGTTTAATGAATGCAAGACCTCTCACTAGGCGGCAGTGATATGGAAACCCACCAATGTCTGTCCATATTGCCACGACCCTTACAGAAAGGAATAACATTATAAAAAGAAAGCATACCCCCTTATCTCTTATACGTTCCTCATTAAGTCACTTCAAAGAATCCTTGAACCCCTGCAGACTGAACTCACTCAGCTGAGAAACAAGTCCCTATTCCCTCCCTTTTATCAGCAGTCTTAGATTGGAAACTATGGCACCCATGTAACCATGAGCCTTGCAATTTATATCACTTCTTGCATGTTATAACTACTAATTAACAATATGTTGCAGTGAATAATGTTTTACTTCGTAATAGGCTCTGTTAACTCCCTTACTCTATGGCAAGCTTGATCAACTCCTCAGTTTGGTTACTAATAACCCAGCAAGCTACCTTTTGGTAACTGACACCAGGAAATGTAGACTATACATGGTACTATTAACAAAATGTGACTGTGACTTGAGCGCTACACAATGCTCTGTCAGCCACGTTGACTAATGTATCGGTACCAGCAACCCTGAACATATAAAAACAGACTATGGAAACTAAGGGGCGAGCAGACCAGTACCAGAAATGCCAGGGCCAGGTTCTGCTGGATTCAGGAATAAGCTTCTTTCTGTCAGTTCCCTGTCTCTCAATTTGTTGGGTTTGAGAGATAGCAGCCGGACGTTTACTCGGACTAACAGGCTGTAGATATGGCTCAAATCCGCATCTCCAAGCATTCAGAGGCTCAAGTTTTTGAGGGTGATTTGGTGGACAGGTAACTAGAGAACTGCAGTTGCTGATTGGTCAGGGAATTAAATCACAGTGCTGTCGAGACTGCCTTCAGGGGCCAAGCCAGTTTCTGGGTGGGATCACAGGTGGCTGATCCTCTTGGCATCATTCTACCAGAATGCAGAGCCTGAAAATCACCTCCAACGCCAGTCTTAGGTTTATGGGAGTAACGGGGGAAGTGACAAACCGTGTGAACAACACTTGGGAGAGGGGGAGCCACTAGTGATCAAAGCTACTCATGCCCTTCGGCCAATGAATCTTCAGGATGCTATCGCGGGGATCCGGTGACCCATTGTTTAAGGGAAATATGGTACCAACCTCACAGGCAGTGTCTCCCCTCCCGAGGGGTCAGGACAGTGAAAGAGGAAAACAAACTTAGAAACAACAGACTTGTGAAGTCCTAACCAAAGCTGCAACTTTGCGGGACTCAGGTCTCCTCCACAGCTTTTACACCTTAGCCCTCCCTACATGGATTCTATGTAGTTGGTTTCAAGATGCCCCATCCTTGGTGGACTAGATGCCTTAGGGCTGTTTTTGTGATATTTAGATTCTATTTGTCAGTGCAAACTCCTGAATATCACCAACACAGCCAATTAGAAAGACAAAGCTGAATTGTTGCTCTCCAAGATGAGAGGACACCACCACCTCCACAGAGTGTTGGCAGTGGCTTGGAAAGGGAAGACGCCAGAAATCGACTAAGAATTGGGAGCGTCCAAAGACAAAATGAAAACAAATTTAGGTGAAAAATCAAATTGGCTTTCAGTAGCAATTCAAAATCTCATCTAAAGATTTTTTTTTTTTTTGAGTTGGAGTCTCACTGTGTCGCCCAGACTGGAGTGCAGTGGCCGCTCCCAGTCACCTCAGCCTTGACCTGCTGGGCTCCGGCGATCCTTCCGCCTCAGCCTTCCAAGTAGCTGGAACTACAGGCGCATGCTATGATGCCTGGCTGATTTTTTAAATTTTATTGTAGAGATGAGGTCTCGCCAAGTTACCCAGGTGGGTCTTGAACCTGCGGTCTCAGGCAATCCACTCACCTCAGCCTCCCAAAGCGCTAGGATTACAGGCTCAGCTACCGAGCCTGGCCTCATCTAAAGATTTTAAAGCTGGGTGCGGTGTCTCACACCAGTCATCCCAGAACTTTGGGAGGTGGAGGTGAGAGGATTGCCTGAGTCCACAGGTTTGCGACCCGTCTGGGCAACATGATGAGATCTCATCTCTACAATAAATCAAAAAATTAGCCAGGCGTGGGGGCGCACACCTGTAGCCCCAGCTACTTGGAGGGCTGAG
>NW_007253740.1:363225-365716 GCF_000164805.1 Carlito syrichta | reverse complement strand
TTTATTGTAGAGATGAAGTCTCGCCAAGTTGCCCAGACGGGTCTCGAACCCGCGGGCTCAGGCAATCCACTAGTCTCAGCCTCCCAAAGCACTGGGATTACAGGTTAAGCCACCAAGCCCAGCCAGAAACATTTTTTCTAAAGATGTTCCATGGGTCATGGCAGAACAGTCAGTGTTTATATGGTTGCTTGAGCAGGAACAAGGAACCAGTATAACCCCCAAAGCAGACTGGTTAATATCAGGTTACTTTCTTTGTAAAGAAAGAATGCCAGCTGATCATGCCAGCTAAAACTCACCTGTTTGAGAATTTGGCTATCATTTCCCCTGATCTCTTGGAAGATCAGATAAACAACTTAGTTCTGGTCTGGAAACATGGAACTTTAGCACGAGTGACTCCATTTCACTTTGGTCTGTTGGGGCCTAGAGCAGGAGCTAAATCTACATCAATGGCTTCCCAGCATGTGAGGGATTGGCCAGACAGAGACCTTTCCCCCCATACCTGGCTTCTTTCTGCCCCTCCCTCAGGGTACAGTCTCTGGCCAAGGTTGGTCTCTGCAGCATATGTATATTCCAGTCATGAGTAATGGGATGTAGATGATTGAGCAGAGCTGAGGACAGTGTGGACAGCAGCCTTATCACTGTAATTGTAAACACCTACAGCAATGTGAATAACTAACCTGTTTGATGACAAAACTGCTTGTTGTACTCTTCTGAGGTGTGCAATCTTTCTTCACCGACCAGCCGCCATCGGTGCCTCCTGAAAGTTCTAATAATCCCTCATCTCTCCCTGCTGGACCTCCGAATGACTTCTCTGGAATACATAAAGAGCATTGTGCAAAAGCTCTCTCACATACGGGGTTGCCGCGTTACACATACATTTCATTTTTCAGGAGTTTTGTTTAAAGTGGGTCTTCTACCATGGCTTGCATGATTAGGATTGGGTAAGGATAACAATACAGCTATCCGGAATTGGTGAGGACTTTGAAGCGAGAGAT
Source organism: Carlito syrichta (assembly GCF_000164805.1). Classification (NCBI taxonomy): domain Eukaryota; kingdom Metazoa; phylum Chordata; class Mammalia; order Primates; family Tarsiidae; genus Carlito; species Carlito syrichta. The sequence continues at coordinate 364,721 of NW_007253740.1, read as the reverse complement.
TGTAAGAATCTTAGGATGCAAACTGTCTGCTGATGGTTTCCACTGAAGAGATGACAGATGCTGGTTGGCGTGGGCGCCCTCAGCATGGCGGATTTTGCTGGCCCGGCCAAGTTGTTCCTGTCACTGAATCTGCAGGAGGAGGCCAAGTTTCAGAAGTGGGTGCTGCAATGTTAAAGAAAAAGTTGGGGCTGGGCTTGGTGGCTCAGCCTGTCATCCCAGCACTTTGGGAGGCTGAGGAGAGTAGATTGCCTGAGCCTACAGGTTCGAGACCAGCCCGGACAACTTGGCCAGATCTTATCTCTAGAATAAATAAAAAATTAGCCAGTAGTGTGCGCCTGTAGTTCTGTCTACTTGGAAGGCTGAGGCGGAAGGATCGCCAGAGCCCAGCGGGTCGACTCTGGGGTGGCTGTGAGTGTGCCACTGCACTCCAGCCTGGGCAACAGAGTAAGACTCCAACTCAAAAAACCCCCCCAAAAAACAAACAAAAAAAAGAAATTAAGGAAATACAAAGTGTGTATTCAATAATGTCAAAAGTTTTTTTTCTTTTGCTGTTTTTTTCCTTATTTCTATTTTTTTTGTAAGAAAGGACAAATTTCTATTTTCAAGAAGCAAGCTTTTTAAAGATGGTTGATGTTTTTCCCTTAACGTTTCTTTTATTTTTACATTTTTAATTGACACATAATAATTGTCTGTATTTTGGGGATAAAATATATTTTGATACATGTATACATTGGTTAATGATCACATCCGTGTATTTACCATTTTTGTAAATGTTACATATCTGCTTAAAAAAACATATTATACAGTTTAGGGTGGAGTATTCTACATTTATTTGTTAGGTTAAGTTTATTTTTTTGTTTTGTTTTTTTTTTGTTTGTTTGTTTTGCTTTTTCTCTTTTTTCATCCTTCTCTTTATTCTCAAAACATTATGGTGTTAAATAAAGTCCAAGAGGTATTGGGCTGGTCCTTATTTGGTCTCCGGTGCTTTAGGTGAGGCAGAACTGAGTGCCCAGGAATGTGAGAGTATGACTTCAAAACATTAGTAGTAGCTACTGTATAAAGTTCAAAGGCCCGAGTCAAATCCTGGGCATGTGGTAGGGCATGGGCTCCAACTCTTGGGGGAGAACAGGGGTGGAAACCACTTTAGAAGACACTGAGCAAAAGAGGTCCTGGCACCAGAGGCGTTTAGTGGTAGATAGTGGGGAAGGTGAAGGATAGGAGTCATCCTCTCCTTTTAGCTACTACCTAAGGGCAGAGGCACATGATACCAGCAGAGGGCCAAAATAGGTAGCAGCAACTTGGATCTCATGTGGGAGATGCCAGACTTCAGGGCAGGTCAACTGGCATTATCAGAGAGTGGGATGCTGGCCATAAGAATGGTGACAAACTGTTCCAATTTTTGAGCAGCTTGTTTCCCGGTCTCTAATACTTCCTCATGATTGGCCTTCTCTAGGCTTTCATAATCCATGATGACCTTGTTAGTGATCAGTGAGAAG
>NW_007253740.1:355807-362719 GCF_000164805.1 Carlito syrichta | reverse complement strand
ACCCTTCATACATGTGGAACCTGCCCTGCATCATCACACAGGCTCTGCCATTCAGGAATCCAAACACCAGTCGACCAGCATGACCTGGCACTGTACTTCAGGGAAAGTTGGGTATCTCACTGTAGTCAAAGATCTGGGCATGAGTGAATTTATCACTAAGACCTCCTAATCCAGAACCACAGATCACTGCCACTTGAGGTCAGTGCTTGGTGTGAGACAGAAGCCATTCTGCAGCGTTCTGATAATCTTCATATGTGTATTCGTTATCCATGGCCCCGCCGACGCCCTCTCGATGAGTCTTCTCGGCTCCGACCTGCCCCGCTGAGCTGAGCGACGGTCGCCGGTTCTGGTCGGCACAGGCCAGGTTAAGTTTGTTAATCATGTGTATCAAGTATTCTATCTACAAATTTATGTGATTGTACTATTATATCCTGAGAGAGGCTGGGCACAGTGGTTCACCCCTATAATCACAGCACTTTGGGAGGCCAAGTGAGAGGATTGCCTGAGTCAGCGGGTTCACGACTAGCCTGGGCAACTTTTGAGATCTCATCTCTACAATAAATAAAAAATTAGCCGAATGTGGTAGTGCACGTCTGTAGTTCCGGCTACTTGGAAGGATCACCTGAACCCAGCAGGTCGACGTTGGGGTGGCCGTGAGCATGCCACTGCACTCCAACCTGGGCAACATAGTAAGACTCCAACTCAAAAAAAAAAAAAATGGTGGCTGGGCACAGTGGCTCCCAACACTTGGAGAGGCCAAGGCGGAGAATTGCTTGAGCCAGGAGTTTGAGACCAGCCTGGGCAACATAGTGAGATCTCATTGTTACAAAAAATTTTAAAAATGAGCTAGGAGTAGTGATGTGTGCCTATAGTCCCAGCTACTTAGGAGGTTGAGGTGAGAGGATCGCTTGAGTCTAGGAGGTTGAGGCATGCTATGAGCATGTCACTGCACTCCAGCCTGGAGGATAGAGTGAGACCCTGTTTAAAAAAATAAAAGATAGCCGGGCTTGGTGGCTCAGCCTGTAATCCCACGCCTTTGGGAGGTTGAGGTGAGTGGATTGCCTGAGCTCGCGGGTTCGAGACCCACCTGGGCAACTTGGCAAGACCTCATCTCTACAATAAATCAAAAATCAGTCGGGCGTGGTAGCGTGCGACTGTAGTTCCAGCTACTTGGAAGGCTGAGGCGGAAGGATCGCCGGAGCCCAGCAGGTCGAGGCTGCAGTGGCCAGGAGTGGCCACTACACTCCAGTCTGGGCGACAGAGTGAGACTCCAACTCAAAAAATAAAAAAATAAAAGATAAAAAAAGAGAAAAAAAATAAAGAAAAAGATTCACGACACTTGTTAAAGACGGTGGCAAGACAAACTTTATTCAAGGGGATGATGGTGATTGGTACGGAGACTGTTACATGGTGTTGCAGATAAATTGGACTCATCTCTGACTCCAGCAAGAACAAGTGGGGATTTATAACCAAGAGTCAGCGTCAGCGGGTAGGAAAATCACCAAGAGGAATCTTCGAGGGTAAGAGGTTTCTGGTTAGCCTGACTTAACAAGATACTTTCCAAAGGCAGGCCAGGTAGTAAGATGTCAAAAAGGTCAGATCCCGAGGGTGGGGGATTTTCACCAAACTGATTTAGCAGGATTGTCACTCAAACTGAATTTCACAAGGACAGAGAGGGGAGCCCAAGTTTGGGCCTGGTCAAGCAGAGGACCCACAGAGGCTGACTCAAGTGTTCCTCAAAAGAGAGAATCACTGGGTGTAGTGGCTCATGCCTGTAATCCCAGCATTTTGGGAGGCGGAGGCGAGAGGATTGCCTGAGCCCAGGGGTTCAAGACCAACTTGGTGACTTATCGTCTCTACAATAAATCAAAAAAGTAGCTGGCCATGGTGGTGCACACCTGTGGTTCCAGCTACTTGGAAATCTGAGGTGGAAGGATCTCCGGAGCCCAGCAGGTAGAGGCTGCAGTGGCTGTGAGTGTGCCACTGTCCTCCAGCCTGGGCGACAGAGTGAGATTTCTACTCAAATCAACAAAACAAAACAAAACAAGTCAGCCCTCATATCAAATCACTATACTTTTCAGAAGAAATTTATAGATTGTTTTTTCTTCATATTTTTTTCCCTAAATATGTGCCAGTCTCTTGTATTTCTTTTTTTTTTTTTTAACACTCAATATGGGCTATTTGAAAGCTATTTTAGTATCTTTATCATTATCATTCATTTATGGCCTCAAGCTTGATGGATCCTCCGGCCTTGGCCTCTCAAACTGCGGGAATTACAGGTATGAGTTACCACACCCAGCCTATTATTACAGTTTAGATGCCTTTCTGGGTTTCATAACTTCAAGGGCTTGCATTCCTCAAATAAAAGTTCTTTATTTTTCAAAAGAATACCTGTGACTTCTTCTATTCCACACACACAAACACACACACACCCCGCATCCCCTCCATACCCAGCAGAAGAAACAAAACCTCTTTCTTCTTTTTAGGTAAAACCTGGCTATTTGCACATTTCTGAAAATTTTATGTTTGAAACATTTATTTTTTCCTTTTTCTGTGAAATCAGTAAAAGAAATTTCTTTTTTTGACTAACTCTTCCCGAGTAATTTTTCCTTCTTTTTAAATCACTTCTCATCCACAGCTTTTCTAAATGGGGGTTCCAAAAAAAATTTTTTTTTTTTTTTTTGAGTTGGAGTCTCACTCTGTCACCCAGACTGGAGTGCAGTGGTCGCTCCTGGACACCGCAGCCTCGCCTGCTGGGCTCCAGCGATCCTTCCGCCTCAGCCTTCCGAGTAGCTGGAACTACAGGCGCGCGCTACCACGCCCGGCTCATTTTTGATTTATTGTAAAGATGAGGTCTCGCCAAGTTGCCCAAGCAGGTCTCGAACCCACGGGCTCAGGCAATCCACTCACCTCAGCCTCCCAAGGCTCGGGATTACAGGCTGAGCCATGGAGCACTGCTGTCCCAGATTCTTTTGTTTGTTTGTTTGTTTTTTCATCTGAGTCGGAGTCTCACTCTGTCGCCCAGGCTGGTGGGCAGTGGCATGTTCCCGGCTACCGCAGCCTCCACCTGCTGGCCTCAAGTTTGATGGATCCTTCTGCCTCAGCCTTCCAACTAGCTGGAACTACAAGCATAAGCCACCATGCCTGGCTAATTTTGGGGTTTATTGTGGAGAGGAGGTCTTGCCAAATTGCCCAGGCTGGTCTCGAACCCCTGGGCTCAGGCAGTCCTTTCGCCTCCACCTACCAAAGACCTGGGATCACAGGCATGAGCCACTGAGCACTGCCAAATTTTCATTATCTACCATGAGTCAGGCTCTGTGCCAAGTGTTTTACATGCATCATTCATTTAAACATTTATTCGACAATTTTTCAATAAATTGCTATTTGGTGTCAAGCAGAAAGCTAGGTGCCAGACCTACAATGTTGAACAGGACACAGCTCCTGCTCTCAGTAGTTATACACTTGGAATCTAATCTCCCAAGCAATCACAAGTGATACATGGTGTTAATGCTCTTTATGGAGCAGCGGACAGGATTCAGAATACTTTTTTTTTTTTGAGTTGGAGTCTCACTCCATCGCCCAGGCTGGAGTGCAGTGGCACACTCCCGGCCACCACAACCTCGACCTGCTGGGCTCAGGCGATCCTTCTGCCTCAGCCTTCCAACTACAGGCACACACCACCATGTCCGGCTAATTTTTTGATTTATTGTAGAGATGAGGTCTCACCAAGTTGCCCATGCTGGGCTTGAACCCGCGGGCTCAGGCAGTCCTCTCACCTCGGCCTCCCAAAGTGCTGTGATTATAGGTGTGAGCCACCGCACTTGGCCTAGGATTCAGACTGCTAAGTGACTTGTCCACATCTCTCTGATAGCACAGGGCCAAGCTGGTACTGAATTTTCCTCAATCGGGCTAGGAACACCCTGCTTTCAACCTCTCTAGTGCTGGTCTGTTTACCCTGAGCCCGGTCATTCTTTGTTGTTATTTCTTTTTACAATTTTCTTCTTATTTATTTTATTTTATTTTTATTTTTGTAGAGATGAGGTCTTGCTCTGCTGCCCAGGCTTGTCTGAAACTCTTGGGTTTAAGCAATTCTCCTGCCTGGGCCTCCCAAAACGCTGGGATTACAGGCATGAGCCACCCTGCCAGGCCTCTTTGCTATGTTAAAGCACAAAGTTTCTGAGCTGTGGAACTGAGGACCTTAATCTGAATTTCTACCTAGAACTTCTTCTTGGTCTTCTGCTGTGGCTCTAAACCCCTTGCGTCCCCGTCCCCCACTGGTCCCTCCCAGGATTACACAGGCAGGTCACTCACTTCTGGAGCTGAAGTTTGTCAGCAGCTACCTCTTGACTGAGAAGTGGATTAGTATGACCTCTCCTCCACGGAACACAATGTTCTGTTATTTACTCTTGAAACGTACCTAAGTTGCCTCAGCAACCAAGAGGCACAGTTCAACCAAGAAATGACTAAGGGCTGCAATTCAAGTTTGACCAGATCCCACTGCAAGGTTTTTGAAGCCCAGCAGGTCGAGGCTGTGGTGGCTGGGAGCGACCACTGCACTCCAGTCTGGGCGACAGAGTGAGACTCCAACTCAAAAAAAAAAAAAAAAAAAAAAAAAAAAAAGACCAGGGAATACGTCAATATTTTCAGTCCATAATCTGCTATGGATTGAGGTTACCCAAGGTACGTGCCAATATCAGGTCTGGGCATGGTTAAAAGGAAAAATACTAGAAGGTTAAAAGGAAAATTCAAGGTTAAAAGGAAAAATACTAGAAGAAGAAGACTTTCTATTGTAAAGGATTGAGTATCGTGCGTTCTTCTGAAACAACTTATAAAAATAGAATGGGTGACCTTTATTTTAAAATTTTCAAATATTTGCAAAACAAGTGGGAGAATAAAAGCAGGAGATAAAGGCTTTGAGCATGGGCTGTCTGCCTGAAAGTTCATAATACATACACCCACAAGTCTTTGCTGGATGCAGGGTCATTCCAGGCTGTTGGCTACCTTGGTGGTGAATCCAGGTCTGGTTCAGGAAATGGAGGACACACTCTGACCCTTCTTCTCCCCTCTGAGCTCTGTGTCTTTTTTTTTTTTAGTTGGAGTCTCACTCTGTCGCCCAGACTAGAATGCAGTGGCATGCTCCTGACCACCGCAGCCTCGACCTGCTGGTCGATCCTTCCGCCTCTACCTTCCAAGTAGCCGGAATTATAGGCGTGTGCTACCACGCCTGGCTAATTTTTGATTTATTGTAGAGACGAGGTCTTGCCAAGTTGCCCAGGCGGGTCTTGAACCCACGGGCTCAGGCAATCCACTCGCCTCGGCCTCCCAAAGTGCTGGGATTACAAGCTGAGCCACTGAATCCGTCTGAGTTCTGTGTCTTTAAGCAAGTTTCCATATGGAGTTTTTGTCTGGACCGGCATGAAAGAGCTTTCTAAATCCTAAAGATGGCTAATAGTATACAAACATCAGCTATTGTGACTGAAACTACAACTGAAATCCTATAGAGAAATTGGTACCAGATAAAAACATACCATAGATTAGAGCCCCTTAAAAAGAAGAAGCTACAGCAGGCTGCACGTCCATGGGTTATGCCTCTGTGTGTTCAACTCACTGTGGATGGAAAATATTCAGAAAAAAATAACAATACAATAAAAATAATATAATTATTTTTTATGTGAGTTGGGGTCTTGCTCTGTTGCCCAGGCTGGAGTACAGTGGCATGATCACAGTTACTGCAGCCTTGACCTCCTGGGCTCAGGCGATCCTTCCACCTCAACATCCCAAGTAGCTAGGACTACAGGCACATGCCACCATGGCTAGTTGTTTTTTTTTTTTTTTTGAGTTGGAGTCTCACTCTGTCACCCAGGGTGGAGTGCAGTGGCACACTCACCGCCCCCACAGCCTCGACCTGCTGAGCTCCGGCAATCCTTCTGCCTCAGCTTTTCAAGTAGCCGGAACTAAAGGCGCGCGCTGTCATGCCCAGCTATTTATTTTATTTTATTTTTATTGTAGAGACAGGTCTCACTAAGGTGCCTGGGCTGGTCTCGAACCCGTGGGCTTAGGCAATCCACTCTCCTCGGTCTGTCAAAGTGCTGGGATTATAGGCTGAGCCACTGAGCCCTGCCAACTGGCAAACTTTTAAATTTTTTTGTAAAGATGAGGTCTTGCTAAGTTGCCCAGACTAGTTTCAATCTCCAGGGCTCCAGCAATCCTCCTGCCTCAGCCTCCCTAAGTGCGAGGATTACGGGTGTGAGCTATTAGTACCTGACCCAACCACTGGGCCTGGTCCCTATAAGTCTTTAATATAATATTGTTTTTTGGGTTTTTTTGAATTGGGGTCTCACTCTCTTGCCCAGACTAGAGTGCAGTGGTGCACACACGGCCACCGTAGCCTCTATTTGCTGGACTCAGGCAATTCTTCCACCTCAGCCTTCCAAGTAGCTGGAACTACAGGCGTGTACCACCACACTCAGCTAATTTTTTGGTTTATTGTAGAGACGAGGCTCCCCAAGTTGTCCAGGCTGGTCTCGAGCCCCTGGGTTCAGGCAATCCTCTCGCCTTGATCTCCCAAAGTGTTGGGATTACAGGCAAGAACCTCCGTTCCTGGCAGCATAATATTGTTACCTGTGTGTGCATCTTCTTATTTCCTCAGGAATTACTTCTGGGAAAGCACTATTATCATCCTTACTTTAAAGTTAAAATATAAACTTAATTACTCCCATAGTTAGCTTGGCCTACTTGCAAAGATAAGCAAAAGCAATTCACCTAAAAGATATCACCTTGGGCTGCAGCCATGAAAAAGCTTTTTTGTTTGTTTATTTTGTTTCCTTGTTGTTTTGTTTGTTTGTTTGTTTGTTTTTGAATTGGAGTCTCACTCTGTCGCCCAGACTGGAGTGCAGTGGCCGCTCCTGGCCA
>NW_007253740.1:349704-355632 GCF_000164805.1 Carlito syrichta | reverse complement strand
TCCACTCACCTCAGCCTCCCAAGTCACGGGATTACAGGCTGAGCCACTGAGCCCAGCTGAAAAACGGTTTTGAATAGGAAGCAGAACCACTCATTTTGCAAGAAGAGCCTTTGAACTGCAAGTGCCAGGAAGAGCTATTATATTTGTATAAATGGACTTCATTTTAAATGCAGATAGTGATCTCTGGTCTTTTTTTGATGTTACAAAGAGACTAGAGAGAACTTGAAGTCAAAAGATGGGAGAATTAAAGCCACTGGAGGTGAGAAAAAAACAGAAGGAATAGATGAGGGAAAACAAAGGCACATTCTGATGAGTGTGTCACTTTTTTTTAAAGCAAGCAGTCTTTTTATATATGGAAGACCTCAGTTTCGCAATGCAAAAATAATCTGCACTGTAAGAAAGAAGAACTCTCGACTGGGCTCGGGCTTGGTGGCTCGGCCTGTAATCCCAGCACTTTGGGGGACTGAAGTGAGTGGATTACCTGAGCCTGAAGGTTCGAGACCAGCTTGAGCAACTTGGCGAAACCTCGTCTCTACAACTAAAAAAAAAATAGCCGGGCGTGGTAGCGTGCGCCTGTAGTTCCAGCTACTTGGAAGGCTGAGGCAGAAGGATTGCTGGAGCCCAGCAGGTCGTTGCTGGAGTGGCCTTGAGCGCGCCATGGCACTCCAGCCTGGGTGACGGAGTGAGACTCCAACTCAAAAAAAAAAAAAGAAAAAGAAAAAGAAATAACAACTCTCCCAGGGTTCAAGGGCACACAAGAGAGCCGAGATTGTGTATTTTTCTAACGCTGAGCAATCACACACATTTATTCTTAGACTTCATCTGCTCACACCTGGTACACACCCAGACAAACACCTTCCTTAGTGCTGAGTCAGGCCCATGGGGTGAAGGAGAAGGGAGGAAATAAATTTTAGCTTCCCCTTGTTAGGCAACCCCCACACCACTCAGTCCAGACAGATTTTGCTGGAAGTCTGGGAGGCTGGCATAGTTTTCCCGCTGGAATGCCTCTTTTTTTTTTTTTTTTTGAGTTGGAGTCTCACTCTGTTGCCCAGACAGGAGTGCAGTGGCCGCTCCCGGCCACCGCAGCCTCGACCTGCTGGGCTCCGGTGATCCTTCCGCCTCAGCCTTCCAAGTAGCTGGAACTACAGGCGTGTGCTACCACGCCTGGTTCATTTTTGATTTATTGTAAAGATAAAGTCTCGCCAGGTTGCCCGGGCTGGTCTCGAACCCGTGGGCTCAGGCAATCCACTTGCCTCGACTTCCTGATGTGTTGGGGTTACAGGCTGAGGCAGCGAGCCTGGTCTAGGAATGCCTCTTTCAAAAATGCTTGTTGGTTGGGTGTGGTGGCTCATGTTTATAATCCCAGCACTTTGAGAGGCCAAGGTGAGAGAATTGCATGAGCCCACGGGTTCAAGACCAGCTCGGGCAACTTGGTGAGACCTCATCTCTACAATCAAAAAATTAGTCAGGTATGGTGGTGCATGCCTGTAGTCCTAGCCACTTGAAAGACTGAGGTGGAAGGGTCACCTGAGCCCAGCAGGTCGAGGACGCGGTGGCTGTGAGCATGCCACTCCAGCCTGGGCGATAGTGAATCTTCAACTCAAAAAAAAAAAATGTTTCTTAATTCCAACTCCAGGCAACATGCTGTTAGCTTGGAAACTCCTCAGGTGGAAAGTCAAGTTTATGGTCATTCCGTTATTGATCCTGTCTCATTTCCTGGTGATTTTCACTGTGTACACAAACCTTCACTTTTTTATGTTCTCTTCCTGGCTTTCTCAACAGTCTCTGCTGTCTTTTTACAAATTGATCTGTTAGCACACTCTGCTATTAGCTTACTCTTATTATAATCACTGCAACAGCTACTATTAAAAATTTACTGGGGCTGGGGCGGCCAAAAAAAAAAATTTACTTTTGGCTGGATTCGGTGGCTCAGTCTGTAATCCCAGCACTTTGGGAGGCTGAGGCAAGTGGATTGTCTGAGCCCTTGGGTTCAAGACTAGCCTGAGCGACTTGGCAAGACCTTGTCTCTACAATAAATAGAAAAAAATTAGCCAGGCATGGTAATGCACGCCTATAGTTCTGGCTACTTGGAAGGCTGAGGCAGAAAGATTGCCGGAGTCCAGTAGGACGAGGCTGCGGTAGCCGGGAGCGGCCACTGCACTCCAGTCTGGGCAACAGAGTGAGACTCCAACTCAAAAAAAAAAAAAAAAATGTGGGATACAACTCAGGGTTAGGTATACAAATGTTCATTGTACAGGTACCCTTGTTGATGAGGTGTGGTCCCCTCCCCCAGCAGAATCCCACTACTGCCAATCCCGCACCCCCCATTCCCCCTGGCAATTTCCTACTACTGACAATCCTTTTCTTATAGTACTACGATAATTGTTCAAGGTCCATTTATGAGTAAGAACAGTTCTTTGTTTCTGTGAAAGGTCACTCAGTATTATAGACTCTAAGTCCCTCCAAGTTGCTGCAAAGTTCATAATTTTGTCCTTCTTTATGGCTCTGTAATATTCCATTGTGTATATGTACCACATTTAAAAAATCCAATCCTCTTCCAGTGGGCAGCACAGTTGGTTCCATGTTTTTGCTATTGGGAACAATGCTGCAATATACATGCGTGTGCAGGTATCTTTTTCATAGAGTGATTTGAGTTCCTTGGGGTATATTCCCAGTAGGGGGATTGTGGGGTTGAATGGAAGGTCAATTTTTAGATCTTCTAGGAACTGTCAACCTGTTTTCCACAGAGGTTGTACTAGCTTTCACTCCCACCAACAGTGTAGAAGTGTTCCCTTTTTTCCACATCCTCTCCAGCATCTGTTGTTTTTTGAGTTTTGTTTTTTTGGAGTTGGAGTCTCATTCTGTCGCCCAGGCTGGAGTGCAGTGGCTGCTCCCGGCCACCGCAGCCTCAATCTGCTGGGCTCCGGTCATCCTTCCGCCTCAGCCTTCCAAGTAGCTGGAACTACAGGTTCATGCCACCACGCCTGGCTAATTTTTAAATTTTATTGTAAAGACGAGGTCTCATCAAGTTGTCCAGGCTGTTCTCGAACCCCTGGACTCTGGCAATCCTCTCATCTTGGCCTCCAAAAGTGCTGGGATTACAGGCTTGAGCCACCGCGTCTGACCGCTTTTTGAGTTATTGATGATGACCATCCTGACTGGAGTTAGATGGTATTTCAGTGTGGTTTTCATTTGCATTTCTTTTCTTTTCTTTTTTTTTTTAGGTGGAGTCTCACTCGGTTGCCCAGGCTGGAGTGCACTGGCATGGTCACCCCAGCGTCGACTTGCTGGGCTCAGGTGATCCTTCCGCCTCAGCCTTCCAAGTAGCTGGAACTACAAGTACACGTCATCACGCATGGCTAACTTTTTAATTTTTGGTAGAGATGAGGTCTTGCAATGTTACCCAGGCTGGTCTCAAACTCCTGGGCTCAAGCAATCCTCCTGACTTAGCCTGGCCCAAATTTTATACTCTATTCTACTTTCTGTCTCTATAAATCTCCCTCTTGTTTTTTGCTTTTTAAATCTGCAGGATAGCATAAGTTCTTTGCCTGCCAGAAAGTCGTAGGATAGAGTGAATAAATCTAAGATCATTTCCAAACATTGTTTTTCCCAATATTACTCTTTTTCTTAATACTTCTGTTGAAAAACTTAGTATCTGATCCTATCTTATGGATCCACGTGTCCGATTCTTTAGAGTTGCATGTTTTGTTTCTGTTTTATTTTGTTTGAGTCGGGGTCTCACTCTGTTACCCAGGATGGAGTGCAGTGATCACAGCTCACCAGTCTTGACCTCCTAGGCTCAGGTAATCCTCCTACCTCAGCCTCCCGGGTAGCTGGGACTACAAGTACGTGCCACCGTGCCTGGTGTTTTAAAATTTTTGTAGTGATGTAGTCTCCCTATGTTACCCAGTCTGGCCTCGAAAGCCTGGGCTCAAGAAATCAACCTCACAAAGTGCTGGGATTACAGGCATGAGCCACCATGCCTGTTTTTGTTTTATTTTTTTTCTATGGCATATTATCCCTCCCCACTCTTTTGTTTCCAAGTTCTCTTTGGTATGGTGAGCCACGTGTCTGACAAGAATGTTCTGAGTGTCGACACTGCTGCTTCCCTAAAACAACTTATTTACGGTTATGAGAAAACCCCATGTTTGTGTATTAAAATCCTCATGGTTATCAGAATGATCACTCTGTGAATTTATATATGTGATGACTTTTTCTCAGCTTTGGAATAACTGTATACCTGATATTTGTTTTGAAACTATAGATTTTTGTAGTTTTAAATTGATTTGCCCATGCGTTGATTAAGCCCGATTCTCTGATATAGTATGGATAAATCTGAGTTCGGCAGTACTGAATTTGCAAACTGACCCTGAAATTGTTACATATTGGCAAATACAATATCTTGACCAAGTTTAACTAAGTGATGGAGTGTATTAGGTGATGTATTGTAGACAAATTTGTATCTCCCAGTTTGAAGGCACAGAGCAGTAAAGCTATTTATTTTCTCAGGAACACCACTTTCTTCCATTAGAAATCTTTTTTTGTTGTTTTTGTTTTTGAGTTAGAGCTTCCCTTTGTCACCCAGGCTGGAGTACAGTGGCTTAATCACAGCTTACTGCAGCTTTTATCTCCTGAGCCCAGGCCTCAGCCTCCCGAGTAACTGAGACTATAGGTGTGCACCATTGGGCCTGATTAATTTTTTGGTGTTTTTTGTAGAGACTAGTTCTCCCGTTGGTGCCCAGGCCAGTCTTGAACTCCTGGGTTCAAGCGATCCTCCCACCTCAGCTTCCCAAAGTACTAGGATTACAGGCCTGAGCCACTGTACCTGACCTCTTCTGTTGGAAATCTTTTTTTTTTTTTGAGTTGGTGCCTCACTCTGTTGCCCAGACTGGAGTGCAGTGGCCGCTCCTGGCCACCGCAGCCTCGACCTGCCGGGCTCTGGCGATCCTTCCGCCTCAACCTTCCAAGTAACTGGAACTACAGGCGTGTGCTATGACGCCCAGCTAATTTTTTGATTTGTTGCAGAGATGAGGTCTCGCCAAATTGCCCAGGCGGGTCTTGAACCCGCGGGTTCAGGCTAGCCACTCACCTCAGCCTCCCAAGGGTGCGGGATTACAGGCTGAGCCACCGAGCCCGGCTTGGAAATCTTAATGTTGGTTCTTCTGTTCTGGAGCCTGTGATTGCTTGAATTCTGTTGATTACTTTTCGTCTAGGAAGCCTCAGAGCTCTTGGAGGGAGAGTGTTGATATTTAAAATAAATTATTCATTTCTCTCCTTTCCGTTTCCTTTTTTTTTTTTTTTGAGTTGGAATCTTACTCTGTCGCCCAGGCTGGAGAACAGTAACATACTCATGGTCACCCCAACATCGACCTGACAACCTGCTGGCCTCTGGCGATCCTTTCTTCTCAGCCTTCCAAGTAACCTTCCAAGTAGCCAGAACTACAGTGCACTACCACACCCAGCTTTTTTTATTTTTTATTTTTTATTGTAGAGACGAGGTCTTGCCAAGTTGCCCAGGCTGGTCTCAAACCGCAGGTTCAGGCAATCCACTCGCCTCGGCCTCCCGATGTGCTGGGATGACAGGCTGAGCCACAGAGCCCAGTCCCTGAGTATTTCCTTAAAAGGTTTTTTTGTTTGTTTGTTTGTTTTGAGTCAGAGTTCTGTATCCCAGGCTAGAATGTCACTCATCACAGCCTCAACCTCCTGGGCCTAAGCGATCCTTCCGCCTCAGCCTCCTGAGAAGTTGGGACTACAAAATTTGCAGATTCTTTTCTTATATTGCAAGCCTTCTCAGTTAAATAACTGAAGACAATCTAAACATACTTTTGTAAGAAATAGGCTTCTGACCTAAATCACATCTTTATATAAATTATGCCCAATACATAAAAATAAAGATTCTTTTTTTTTTTTTTTTTTTTAGTCGGGGCC
>NW_007253740.1:343889-349684 GCF_000164805.1 Carlito syrichta | reverse complement strand
ATTACAGGCATGCGCTACCACGCCCGGCTGATTTTTTGATTTATTGTAGAGATGAGGTCTCGCTGCCCAGGCGGGTCTCGAACCCACGGGCTCAGGCAATTCACTCACCTCAGCCTCCCAAAGGTGCGGGATTACAGGCTGAGCTACCGAGCCCGGCTAGATTCTTTTTTTTGTTTGTTTGTTTGTTTTTTTGAGTTGGAGTCTCTGTCGCCCAGACTGGAGTGCAGTGGCTGCTTCCGGCCACCGCAGCCTCGACCTGCTGGGCTCTGGCAATCCTTCCGCCTCAGCCTTCTGAGTAGCTGGAATTACAGGCACACGCTACCACGCCCGGCTGATTTTTTTTTTCTATTGTAGAGATGAGGTCTTGCCAAGTTGCCCAGGTGGTTCTCGAACCCGCGGGCTCAGGAACTCCACTCACCTCAGCCTCCCAAGGCGCGTGATTACAGGTTAAGCCACTGAGCCTGGCAAAATTCTTTTTTTGATTTGGAGTCTCACTCTGTCACCCAGGCTAGAGTGGAGTGGCACGCTCGTGACCACTGCAGCCTCGACCTGCTGGACTCCAGCTATCCATCCACCCCAGCCTTCCAAGTAGCTGGAACTACAGACTTGTGCCACCACACCCAGCTAATTTTTTGATTTACTATAGAGATGAGGTCTCACCAAGTTGCCCAGGCTGGTCTCGAGCCCAGGGCTCAGGCAATCCTCTCACCTTGGCCTCCCAAAGTGCTGGGATTATAGGTATGAGCCACCGTGCCTGGCCAAAAATAAAAATATTTTAAATACCAGTGACTTTGACTTTGACTATGAGCTTAAGATACATTTCGAATTCAGGTAAGATAAGTCCAGTTTCTCTCCCTGAAGCTGTAAAACAGTGAGGTCTTTTACTTTTTTTTGCAGATGAAGTCACTTAAGTTCTCCTCAATTATTTTCAATCTTTCTATTTCCCTTGCCAAAATATTTCATATTACCTTATCACTCCCTAGAGATGAAGAATTGCTGTTGGACAAAATGTGATTCCAACCAGAGACTATTTTATATAACTTAAGGGTTTTGCTTAGTAAAATTTTTATCACTTCTTCTTTAAGCCAATTTAGCTACTATAAATTTAGCCTCTAACCTTCTTCGACATAATCCCCATTCTCATTTTATGACACACTCTCTTCTGTTTTATTTAATGGTTTAATAGAGTCGTGTTTGAAACTGGCTGGAAAGCAATTTCAAGAAATGGTTTACAGGCTACTTTTAATGGGTACTGTTAGAGTATTTATTGCTTTCAGATGTAACGTTATTATTATTATTAAAATTTTTGTTGATTGCACCTGGAGCCACGAGAGACATAAAGAAGCTATAATCACTGCCCTGTGCCCGTTATCTGGCAAATAAAAACGAGGTGTCTTTGGATGGTTACTCTGGCTCTACCTCAGACATTTTCCCCTCCAGGGAGTGGACGTTGGTTAGAGAGAGATGATGCATGCTCACCTCATTTTTATTGGTTTTCTTCTCAAGAGTATTAGGTTCCCTGGCAGCCAAGCTGAACTCCCTGAGAGGAAACACTAGAGTGTTGAGGTATGGCAGTGACCTTGGCAGGAACCTGATGTTGATTCATGATTCCAAGACCCGCCACAGGTTTGCGTGGCTCGTGTCTGTGAGCACATGTTGGAAACCAACTTGGAGGTTGGTGTCATTCACGATGCACTGCAAGAAGTTTCTCTGCAGAATGAAATGAAGGGATTTCTTCCCGCACACGGACCAGGACACTTGACAAACTGCCTGTGCCCAAGTCAACCTGTGCTACCTTTCTCTAGCCTGCTCATGCCCTCTGGACATGTTTATCCTCTGCAGCCCAGTTTTCTGGACCCTCTAATGGCAGATATCATGGTGGCACCAAAGATCCTGACCCTTTGTGCCCAATTCCAGTGGAAAGCAGAGTTTCTTTCTTTTTTTTTCCTTCTTTTTTTCTTTCGAGTTGGAGTCTCTGACACCCAAGCTGGAGAGCAGTGGCATGCGCACGGCCACCATAGCCTCAACATGCTGGACTTGGACGATCCTTCCGCTTTTGCCTTCCAAGTAGCTGGAACAACAGGTGAGCACCACCATGTCCAGCTAATATTTTGATTTATTGTAGAGACGCAGTCTTGTCATATTGCCCAGGCTGGTTTAGAACCCGTGGACTCAGGCAATCCTCTCGCCTCCACCTCCCAAGTGCTGGGTTTACAGGTGTGAGCTACCATGCCCAGCTGGAAAGCAAAGTTTCTAAAGCACAATATTCCTGTCCTTGAAGGAAGGAAGGATGGATGGAGGGAAGGAGAGATGGAGAGAGGATAAGAAAATATAATTCGGCTTAAACTTTTCTTTTTTTGAGATGGAGTCTCACTCTGTCATCCAGACTAGAGTGCAGTGGCCGCTCCCGGCCACCACAGCCTCGACCTGCTGGGCTCCAGCGATCCTTCCGCCTCAGCCTTCCAAGTGGCTGGAACGACAGGCGCGCGCTACCACGCCCGGCTCATTTTGATTTATTGTAGATATGAGGTTGCCCAGGCGGGTCTCGAACCCGTGGGCTCAGGCAATCCACTCACCTCAGCCTCCCAAAGGCGCGGGATTACAGGCTGAGCCACCGAGCCCGACTGGCTTAAACTTTTTATTCTCTGACCCGGTATCAAGTCCTAAGTGTCATGCCCTCAGCCATAGGAGCTCATGGGAGCATCACACTTCCAGTAGGAGAGGTGGCCATCCACGAGGTTTTTTCTAAAGGGCTGTGCTAGGCTCTACAGCAGTGGCCCCCAACCTTTTTGGCATCAGGGACCGGTTTCATGGAAGACAATTTCTCCACGGACTAAGGGTGAGGTCCAGGAAAGGGAAATGGTTTCGAGATGATTCAAGCACGTAACAAGTATTGTGCCCTTTACTTGTAATATTATTACACTGTAATATACAATGCAATAATTATACAACTCCCCATTGAAAAAAGACACAGATGGGAGTGGTAAATAAAACAATGGGCGTGCCATGAGCACCATAAAATAAGTGTCGGATTCCAACTTAAAGCCTGCCACCAGCCGGGCTCAGTGGCTCAGCCTGTAATCCCGCGCCTTTGGGAGGCTGAGGTGAGTGGATTGCCGAAGCTCCCGGGTTCTAGACCCGCCTGGGCAACTTGGCGAGACCTCATCTCTACAATAAATCAAAAAATCAACCGGGCGTGGTAGCGCGCGCCTGTAGTTCCAGCTACTTGGAAGGCTGAGGCGGAAGGATCGCCAGAGCCAAGCAGGTTGAGGCTGCGGTGACCAGGAGCGGCCACTGCACTCCAGTCTGGGTGACAGAGTGAGACTCCAACTCAAAAAAACAAAACAAAACAAAACAAAAAGCCTGCCACCAGATGCAGCTGTACAATTGAAGTACATCTGCTCACTTGCCACTCATGGATAGGGTTTTGATTTGAGTCTGCAAGCAGTTGATTTATCATGGCCTCTGTGAAGTCCAACCTCACTGCTAATGTTTTTTTCCTTTTTTTTTGAGTTGGAGCCTCACTCCGTTGCCCAGACTGGAGTGCAGTTGCACACGCACGGCCACCCCAGTGTCAACCCGCTGGGCTCAGGCAATCCTTCTGCCCCAGCCTTCCTAGTAGCTGAAACTACAGGCGCGCGCTACCACGTCCAGCTAATTTTTTTGATTTATTGTAGAGATGGGGTCTCGCCAAGTTGTCCAGGCTGATCTCAAACCCATGGTCTCAGGCAATCCACTCACCTTAGCGAAAGTCCTGGATTATAGGCTGAGCCTTCCAAAAGTCCTGGATTACAGGCTGAGCCACCGAGCCCGGTCTCTGCTAATGTTAATCTGTATTTTCAGCCGCTCCCCAGCGCTAGCATCACTGCCTCAGCTCCTCCTCAGATCATCGGGCATTAGGTTCTCACAAGGAGCCCACAACTCAGATCCCTCGCAGATGCAGCTCACCATAGGGTTCGTGCTCTTGGGAGAATCTAATGTCGCCACTGATCTGACAGAATATGAAGCTCAGGGGGTGATGTGAGTGATGGAGAGTGGCTGTAAATGCAGAAGCTTCCTCTATGGCTCACTGCTCACCTCCTGCTGTGCGGCCCAGTCCTGACAGGCCATGGACCATGACTGGTCCACGGCCCAGGGGTTGGGAGCTCCTGCTCTAGGGTCAGGCACAGGGGCTGTATGCATGGGTAAAACAGAAGGAGGCTTCCCTAAGCAGGATGCAGATTGTTAGGGAAGAAAACGTGTGTTTTATTAACTGAAATACAAGGTCAGAAGTGGTATCATAACGGAGGTCTAGATCGTCTTAGTCCATTTTTTGATGCTTGTAACAGAATACCTGAAGCTGGGTAATTTTAAAATTTTTATTTATTGATTGTTTTGAGTTGGAGTCTCACTCTGTCACCCAGGCTGGAGTGCAGTGGCACGCTCACAGTCACCCCAGCGTTGACCTGCTGGGCTCCGGCGATCCTTCTGCCTCAGCCTTCCAAGTAGCTGGAACTACAGGTGCGTGCTACCGTGCCTGGTTAATTTTTGTGTGTGTGTGTGTGTGTTGGTGTCTCACTCTGTCGCCCAGACTGGAGTGCAGTGGCCACTACCATGCCTGGCACTACCATGCGTGCTACCATGCCTGGCTAATTTTTTTTTTTTTATTTACTGTAGAAATGAGGTCTTGCCAAGTTGCCCAGGCGGGTCTCGAACCCGCGGGCTCAGGCAATCCACTCACCTCGGCCTCCCAAAGTGCTGGGATTACAGGCTGAGCCACCGAGCCTGGCCTAATTTTTTTATTGTAGAAACGAGGTCTGGTCAAGTTGCCCGGGCTGGTCTCGAACCTGCAGACTCAGGCAATCCACTCACCTTGGCCTCCCAAAGTGCTGAGATTACAGACTGAGCCACTGAACAGGCCTCTTTTTATTTTTAGAGATAGTGTCTCTTTATGTTTTATTGTTTAAGTTGAGGTCTCATTCTGTTGCCTAGGCTGGAGTACTGTAGCATGATCATGGCTCACTGTAGCCTTGACCTCCTGGGCTCAGGTGATCCTTCTGCCTCAGCCTCCTGAGTAGCTGGAACTACAGGCACACACCACCACACTCCACTAATTTTATTTATTTATTTATTTATTTATGAGTTGAAGTCTCACTCTGTCGCCCAGACTGGAGTGCAGTGGCACGCTCCCGGCCACCGCAGCCTTGACCTGCTGGACTCCGGTGATCCTTCCATCTCAGCCTTCCAAGGAGCTGGAACTACAGGGACAAGCTACCATGCCCGGCTAATTTTTGATTTTTTTGTAGAGATGAGGTCTCACCAAGTTGCCCAGGCAGGTCTTGAACCTGTGGGCTCAGGCAATCCACTTGTTTTGGCCTCCTAAAGTGCTGGAATTACAGGGTGAGCACCGAGCCCGGCCCACACTCCACTAATTAAAAAAAAATTTTTTTTGTAGAGAGGAGATCTCACTATGTTGCCCCAGTGTTGGGAGCCAGCCTTGGAGGCCCACCTGGTTGACAGGGTCCTGGTGGGCCGAAGACCCCGGGCCGCAGGGCGAGCCCAGGAAACTGAGGCCCTTCTGTCTTCCACCTTTGCTGTTTGGTACCGCTGAAGAAATTCTGTGCAGTCGTGGAAGAAGAAAATGGCATGTTTATGTGAAGTACTCACAGCTAACCTGAGAATGTCATGGTTCATTTTTCCATTTTCCCACTATGCCGCTTGGCCTTTTCTAACATATGCAAGGGTTAAACTCTGAAGCACATCAAGAATGCTTTCTTTCACTTGGTTATAGTTACTAGATATGCTTAAGTAATAAA
>NW_007253740.1:341157-343855 GCF_000164805.1 Carlito syrichta | reverse complement strand
AAGATTATCGTTAAGGTTTTTACTTAATTCAATAGTTAAAACTCAAAGTTAACATTTATAGAGTGGGTTTTCACTGAACTCATAATATACTAATCAGACACTTTTATGATAGATTAGCTAAAGACAGCAACCTTGGGGGCCTGGGAAACATTACTAAAAACTTCTTTTGAGTTCTCTTTAGAAACAAACACTGCAGGATAAGACAAAAGTAACGAAGACACCTGGACAAGAGAGGCAATTACAAAGCTCTGAAGGTCATAGAAGCCCCAGATGGGAAAACTACTGCTACATGAAGAACTTTGCACTTGGAAACTTTCTTGAGACATTTCAATGACTGTAATTCGGGACTTTGAACTAAAACTATCATTTTTGGCTTTATGATAAAGACTCATTAACTAAAAGTAGATAGTGTTCTTAGCTTGTTTGTCACTTCTAGACCGCTAGATGGTGGTAACTTTTTTTTGAGTTGGAGTCCCACTCAGTAGCCCAGACTGGAGTGCAGTGGCTGCTCCCCGGCCACCGCAGCCTTGAGCTGCTGGGCTCCGGTGATCCTTCCACCTCAGCCCTCCAAGTAGCTGGAACTACAGGTGCACGCCACCACGCCCGGCTAATTTTTGATTTATTGTAGAAATGAGGTCTCGCCAAGTTGCCCAGGCGGGTCTCGAACCCGCGGGCTCAGGCAATCCACTCACCTCAGCCTCCCAAAGTGCTGGGATTATAGGCTGAGCCACCAAGCCCAGCTGGTGGTAACTTTTAAAGCATATGTACGTGAAGGAATTTTCTTTGTCTTGCCCCTTTATGAATGGTATAAAAGCTCTGTGTTAACGAACATTAAATTGTCATCTGTTCAGGAAGCAGGTGTCCGAGTATAAGATTTTCATCTTTCGCCTATCTGTCTCTCCTTCAGGAAATCTCACGACCCTTGTGGGGCTGGACCCCTTCACCTCAGTTGGTCTTGAATTTGGGACTACAGTTGTGAACCACTGCACCCAGCCTGGGTTCTTACTGTGTTGCCCAGGCTAGAATGTAGTGGCTAGTCACAGGCAGGATTATAGCCCACTATAGCCTTGAACTCCTGGCCTCAAGCAATCTTCTCATCTCTGCCTTCCTAGTATTTGGGACTACAGGCACACACCACTGCACCTAAATGAAACTGAGTCATTTATAAAGATAATAAATGGACTGAGCTCGGTGGCTCAGCCTGTAATCCCAGCACTTTGGGAGGCCGAGGTGAGTGGATTGCCTGAGCCCGCGGGTTCAAGACCCACCAGGGCAACTTGGCGAGACCTCGTCTCTACAATAAATCAAAAATTAGCCGGGCGTGGTAGCACACGCCTGTAGTTCCAGCTACTTGGAAGACTGAGGTAGAAGGATTGCCGGAGGCCAGCAAGTTGAGGCTGCGGTGGCCGGGAGCGTGTCACTGCACTCTAGTCTGGGTGACAGAGTGAGATGCTAACTCAAAAAAAAAAAAAAAAAAGGAAAAGAAATGTGTTTATTACAGTTATGGCAGTTGAAAAGTCCAAGAGCAAGTGACCATGGCTGATGAGGGGCTCCTTGCTGGTGGGCACTTTCTGTGGGGGCCAAGCAAACTAGATCCATCTCTCTTCCATATATATATATATCTCCACCAAACTCACTACCATGGTAACCCATTAGTCTATTTTTTTTTTTTTTTGAGTTGAAGCCTCCCCCTGTCACCCAGGCTGGAGTGCAGTGGCACAATCACGGCCACCGCAGCCTTGAACTACTGAACTCTGGTGGTCCTTCCACCTCAACCTTCCAGGAAGCTGGAACCACAGGTGTATGCCACCACACCTGGCTAATGTTTTTATTTATTGTAGAGATGAGGACTCACCAACTGCCCAGGCTGATCTTGAACCCTTGGACTCAGGCAATCCTCTCACCTCCGCCTCCCAAAGTGGTGGGATTACATGCATGAGCCACTGCGCCTGGCCTCCCATTGATCTATTAACCCAGGAATCCATAAATGGGTCAGTCCATTCCTGAGGGCAGAGCCCTGGTGACCCAATCACCTCTTAAAGGCTCCACCTGTCAATGTTGCCACTTTAGGGATTACATTTCTTTTTTTTGATTTGGAGTCTCACTCTGTCACCCAGACTGGAGTGCAATAGCCGCTCCCGGCCACCACAGCCTCGACCTGCTGGGCTCTGGCAATCCTTCTGCCTCAGCCTTCCAAGTAGCTGGACCTACAGGCACGCAAATACGCCCGGCTAATTTTTGATTTGTTGTAGAGGTGAGGTCTAGTCAAGTTGCCCAGGCGGGTCTCGAACCTGCGGGCTCAGGTAATCCACTCACCTCGGCCTCCCAAAGTGCTGGGATTACAGGCTGAGCCACTGAGCCCGGCCGGGATTACGTTTCAACAGGAGTTTTGGAGGGGACAGAGATTCTAGCCAGAGCATGTACCTCCCATGTTCTCTCTTTCTATCAGTTATTTCTCACAAAAGAGGCAAATTTCTTAGCCATAGAAAAGGAAAGGTGATGAAAATGGAAAGATTAGCTGGGCTGGGTGGCTCAACCTGTAATCCCGCGCCTTTGGGAGGCTGAGGTGAGTGGATTACCTGAGCCCACGGGTTCGAGACCCGCCCGGGCAGCGAGACCTCATCTCTACAATAAATCAAAAAAAATCAGCCGGGCGTGGTAGCGCATGCCTGTAATTTTGGCTACTTGGAAGGCTGAG
>NW_007253740.1:340867-341137 GCF_000164805.1 Carlito syrichta | reverse complement strand
GGCTGGGGTGGCCGGGAGCGGCCACTGCACTCCAGTCTGGGCGACAGAGTGAGACTCCAACTCAAAAACAAAAAACAAAACAAAACAACAAAAAAAAAGAAAATGGAAAGGCTACCAAACATTTAAAAATACAAGAAGGGAGAGAGAGAGAATCTATGGACTCCAGAAGTTTCCAAGCTTCTTGAAGGGGATAAAATGTAAGAGCAATCTCTCTCTCTCTCTTTTTTTTTGGGGGTTGGAGTCTCAGTGTCACCCAGACTGGAGTGCAGT
>NW_007253740.1:339256-340799 GCF_000164805.1 Carlito syrichta | reverse complement strand
TACAGGCATACGCCACCACGCCCAGCTAATTTTTGATTTATTGTAGAGATTAAGTCCACCTAGTTACCCAGGCTGGTCTCAAACCCAGAGGGCTCAGGCAAACCTCTCACCTTGACCTCCCAAAATGCTGGGATTATAGGCATGAGCCATCGCGCCTGGCCAAAAGCAGGCTCTTTATAACATGTTTCCTCTTAAGGAAAAGGGGAGATATAAATCTTATATTGCAATTCAGTGTTCAAACTGTGTGTGTGTGTGTGTGTGTGTGTGTGTGTGTGTGTGTGTGTGTGTGTATCTAAAACACACACTTTACAAATTGATGCTGGTGGTGCCCACTGATGTGATCGCTTCTGTGACTGATAGCTGGGTTTTAAATGTTGAGAGAAAGACCGCTAAGAGGACTTCAGGTCTTTGGCTTAAGCAATTGGATTGGTCAGTGGTACTAGTTACCAACTTGGAGAAAATGCAAGGCGTTTTTTGACCGTTTAGAGGCAAGACAGTGAATGAAATAAAGATTTGGCCATGTTATGTTTGAGTGCCTTAGTCGAGTGGCTGTCAGACATCTTGACCGTGACTCACAAGACATTTAATATCAAGACACACACAGATTTATCTACATGTGTATTCGTGTATGTCTTTCTGCCTGAGCGAAAGTTATGGAAGCTCTGGCCTGAGAGATAGGTGGAAGGATGTCATCTCAAGAGAGGACCCGGATGAAGTGTCGGACCCATCATGAACAGGGAAAGAATGGATTGCCTGAGCCTGCGGATTCGAGACCCGCCTGGGCAGCAAGACCTCATCTCTACAATAAATCAAAAATCAGCTGGGTGTGGTAGTGTGCACCTGTAATTCCGGCTACTCGGAAGGCTGAGGCGGAAGGATCGCCGGAGCCCAGCAGGGCGAGGCTGCGGTGGCCGGGAGCGGCCACTGCACTCCAGTCCGGGCGACAGAGTGAGACTCCAACTCAAACAAAAAGAAAAAAGAAGCTCTCAATGTTTTCCTCATTCCCCGGCAAAGCTCACTTCCATAACCCAGTGGCTAGTTACGTTCAAAAGACCAAGGCTGCAAAGGGATGGAAGACAGCGGTTCCAGTCTCCGCATTGCTCCATCAGGCAAAGGACAAGAAGGAAGACACTCAAGATCTTGCCTCGCTGTGATCAGAGCCACATTGTGACGTCTGAAGAGGCGTCTCTGTTTCCTGCTTGAAATGTAAACACACACACGCACACGCACACACACACGCACACGCACAAAAAGCTGGGCACAGTGACACTTGCCGAAAGTCCCAGCTAGTGGGAGGGTGAGGCAGGAGTTTGCTTGAGCCCAGGAATCTGAGTCTTTGGTGCACTATGATCTTGCCTGTAAATAGCCACTGCACTCTAGTCTGAGCAGCATAGCAAGACATTCTGTCTCTCTTATTTTATTTTATTTTAATTTTTTTTGAGTTGGAGTCTCACTCTGTGGCCCAGGCTGGAGGGCAGTGGCATGCTCTCGGCCACCGCAGCCTCGACCCGCTGGGCTCCGGCGATCCTTCCGCCTCAGCCTT
>NW_007253740.1:337490-339039 GCF_000164805.1 Carlito syrichta | reverse complement strand
TTTTTTTTTTTTTTTTTTTTTTTTTTTTTTTTTTTTTTTTTGAGCCAGGGTCTCACTGTGTTGTCCAGGCTGGAGGTGAATCTTTCTAAAAAAATTTGCTTCTAGTTAGTTATTTACATATGGGACCAAAGCCCATTAAGTCATCTATGGATGTCATAGCGCATGCAGGCAGAGTTATGAAGATGCTTTCTTTTCCAACCATAACAGAAAGTTCCTTGATCAAGGACACAAATTTTTATTCCACATGGACTCCTCTCCTCAGAAGCTTCCTCCTATCACACATCTCTGCTTGTTATAAATTCTCATCCAAACAGAAAACCAAATGCTGCATGTTCTCACTTATAAGTAGGAGCTAAACTAAGGATCTGCAAAGACATAGAGAATAAAACAATGGACATTGGAGACTCAGAAAGAAGTCAGAGGGGAAAGGGTGGAGGGACCAAAAAAATCACCCGTTGGGTACCATGTGCACAGGTGGGGGTGGTGGGTACACTTAAAGCCTAGACTTCTTTGCCACTATACAATGCAACCATGTAACAAAAACTATTTGTACCCCCTAAAAATGTTGAAATAAAGAAAAAAAGGACTCAATTCAAAAATAAACACATAAATACATTCCCATCCAGACTTAAAGATTTAGCTCGACCGTCCATTTGATTCTTGAATCATAATTATTTGTGTAATAAATTGTCGAATATACCTGAATGTAAGGACTGGAGCTTTATTCATGGGGTAGCCTCTGGGGCACCTTGAACTTGGGAATCCCCTAACTATGCCCGTTGAAGGGAATGGAATGTACCACCCCCTAGTGGCCAAAGCAGAAAACAACTTTTCGGACTTTGCTGAAGGATGCTCCCTGCTCCTTGTTCCTGGAGGGGTGTGGATTTTGTAGGGGGTGATGTTCTAAAACGAATGTGTTGATGACTGCACAGCCCCCCAAATCAAGAGTGACCTTGGTGGAGATTTCTGCCTGTTTGTATTCAGTTATTTCCAATATGATCACACACAGACACACTTTTCTTTTCCTTTTCATGTTTGATGGACGCAGGGGATCAGAGTCAAAGTTCAGCCACTGATGTCCAGTTCCAGGGATGGAAAACTCTCTTCCAAGATAGTATCTTGCTTTTTTGAGTCAAAGTCTCACTCTGTTGCCCAGGCTGGAGTGCAGTGGCAGCCTCAACGGGTGGGTTCAGGAGCCCAGCAGGTCGAGGCTGCGGTGGCCGGGAGCGGCCACTGCACTCCAGTCTGGGTGACAGAGTGAGACTCCAACTCAAAAAAAAAAGCTGGGCATGGTGGCTCACACCTGTAATCCCAGCACTTTGGGAGGTGGAGGTGAGAGGATTGCCTGAACCCATGGATTTGAGACCAGCCTGGGCAACATAGTGAGACCTCATCTCTACAGTAAATAAAAAAAAAAAATTACCTGGGTGTGGTGGCACACACCTGTGGTTCCAGCTACTTGGAAGGCTGAGGTGGCCGCTTCCGGCCACTGCAGCCTCAACCTGGTGGGCTCCTGCGATCCTTCTGCCTCAGCCTTCCAAGTAACTGG
>NW_007253740.1:334943-337338 GCF_000164805.1 Carlito syrichta | reverse complement strand
TTTTTTTTTTTTTTTTTTTTTTGAGATGGGGTTCTCACTTTGTTGCCCAGGCTGGAGTGCAGTGGCTATTCACAGACACAATCATAGCTCACTGTAGCCTCGAACTCCTGGACTCAAGTGATCCTCCTGCCTCAACCTTCTGAGTAGCTGGGACTACAGGTACACATCACCATGCCCACATCTTGCATTTTTACAGCATTTCTATTGTAAACTTTTCCCCGGTGGTTTTGTGTCTATTTTAATATCACCAAGAAGTCTTCCTAGGGCAAACACACAGGTATTAGGATTATCTCCATTCGACCACAAAGCAAACGGAAGCAGAGGGTGAATAAACACTTGCCTGAGATGCCAGAGACCCAATCTGATCTTTGTTCCCACAGCTCACCTGTCATTGTACCAGGCTGTCTGCAAAGCTGATTTCCGAAGTGTTGGGATCACATTTCTCTACCATAATCGCCTGTTTTGACAATCACGCTTGTCTTCTGGGAGTCGGCAATCATTTCATAATTTTGCAGTTTTATTCCCCTAAGGTTAGTGACACAGTGAATGTGACTACTCATAATTTACCTGGGATCATAGAAACTTAAAGCCAAAAGAATGAGAAGTGATCCAATCCAAATTCTTTTTAAAAATTATGATATTTATTTATTTATTTATTGTTCTTTTGTCCGGACTGGAGTGCAGTGACATGCTCCCAGCCACCGCAGCCTCGACCTGCTAGGTTCCAGCGATCCTTCCGCCTCAGCTTTCCAAGTAGCCAGAACTATAGGCATGCACTACCATGCCCAGCTAATTTTTTGATTTATCGTAGAGACAAGGTCTCAGTATGTTGCCCAGGCGGGTCTCGAACCTGTGGGCTCAGGCAATCCACTCGCCTCAGCCTCCCAAAGCGCTGGGATGACAGGCTTGAACCACCGCGCCCAGCCTATTTATTTATTTACTTGCTTATTTGAGTCAAGATCTCACTCTGTGACCTAGCCTGGAGTGCAGTGGCACAATCAGGGCTCACCACAGCCTCAACCTCCTGGACTCAGGTGATCCTTCTGGTTTCAGTCTCCTGACTAGCTTGGACTACAGGCGTAGGCCTTCACACCTGACTACTTTTTTGTTTTGTTTTGTTTTTTTGTAGAGACAGAGTTCTGTTATGTTGCTCTTGGGCTCAGGTGATTCCCCGTCCCAGTCTCCCAAAGTGCTGGGATGATAGGTGTGAGCCACCGCATCTGGCCCCAAATTCTTTTTTTTTTTTTTTGAGTTGGAGTCTCACTCTGTCACCCAGACTGGAATGCAGTGGCCGCTCCTGGCCACCGCAGCCTCGACCTACTGGGCTCCAGTGATCCTTCCGCCTCAGCCTTCCAAGTAGCTGGAACTACAGGCGCGCGCCACCATGCGTGACTAATTTTTAAAAAAATTTATTGTAGAGATGAGTTCTCACCAAGTTGCCCAGGCGGGTCTCGAACCCACAGGCTCAGGCAATCCACTCACCTCAGCCTCCCAAAGGCGCGGGATTACGGGCTGAGCCACTGAGCCCGGCTCCCAAATTCTTTTTTTTTTTCTTTTTTGTTGTTTGTTTGTTTGTTTTTTGAGTTGGAGTCTCACTCTGTTGCCCAGACTGGAGTGCAGTGGCTGCTCCCGGCCACCGCAGCCTCGCCTGCTGGGCTCCGCGATCCTTCCACCTCAGCCTTCCAAGTAGCTGGAATTACAGGCGCACGCTACCACGCCCGGCTGATTTTTTGATTTATTGTAGAGACGAGGTCTTGCTACCCAGGCGGGTCTCGAACCCGCAGACTCACAATCCACTCACCTCAGCCTCCCAAAGGCACGGGATTACAGGCTGAGCCACCGAGCCCGGCTCCAAATTCTTTAATTAAACAAATGACAAAACGAAGTCTCAGAGAAGGGCAATGATTTACCTGATGCCAAATAGTTTGTAGGCAAGACAGCCAAGAATAAAACTCAGGTCCATGGATTCTGGTTTAATACCCTTTCCAGGGCTCTGCAGTCGACTAAGCACGGTGTGGAGGCAGAGGCATGAGGCAGAGCTGTGAAGACCCAGGACCTTGCACCCAACCAGGCCTGGGTTCAAATCTCAGCTCTGCTACTTGCTAAGTCACATTGGGTAAGTCATTTAAGCATCAGTTTCCCCCTCTATAAAACAGCAATGAAATCTTGCACTGATCATATAGGGTGATTTTGAAGATTAAAAATATAGACAGGGCTCAGTGACTCAGCCTATTATCCCAGCACTTTGGGAGGCCGAGGCAAGTGGATTGCCTGAGCCCGCAGGACCAGCCCAGGCAACTTGGAGAGACCTCAACTCTATGAAAAAAAAAAATTGCTGGGCGTGGTAGCGCGTGCCTGTAATTCCGGCTACTTGGAAGGCTGAGGCGGAAAGATC
>NW_007253740.1:307552-334709 GCF_000164805.1 Carlito syrichta | reverse complement strand
CCCGGCCACCGCAGCCTCGACCTGCTGGGCTCCGGCGATCCTTCTGCCTCAGCCTTCCAAGTAGCCGGAATTACAGGCATGCGCTACCACGCTCGGCTGATTTTTTAATTTATTGTAGAGATGAGGTCTCACTGCCCAGGCGGGTCTCGAACCTGCGGGCTCAGGCAATCCACTCACCTCAGCTTCCCAAAGGCGCGGGATTACAGGCTGAGCCTCCGAGCCCGGCTAATTTTTTAAAATATATATATTAGAGAGATAAGGTCTCACCAAGTTGCCCAGGCTGGTCACACAAGTGTCTTTGTAAGAGAAGAGCAGGGAGAACTTGCACACACACAGAAAATGGGGCGTGAGGTAGGGATCATAGTGCTGTAGCCACAAGCCAAGGACTGTGGGGGCAGCAGTCATCAGCAGCTGAAAGAGACAAAGATGGCTTCTCTTCCAGAGTGTCCAGAGAAAGTGCAGTGCCGCTGACATCTTGATTTGGGGCCGGTGATACTGATCTCGGGCTTCTGGCTTCAAGACTGTGAAAAAATAAACTCATGGTATTTAATATATATTCACATTATATATATTATATATAACATATATGATATATGATATATATTATATGTAGTGTATATATAATATATATACTGCTTTAGTATACTAAAATGTATAGCTTGATAAAGGGTACTCAGATTTTGAGATCAGTGTAGCTAAGAAAGCTGTCTCTGGAGTCAAACAGCCGGTGTTTCTAGTTGCCGGACCTGTGGAAGGTGATTTAACTTCTTTGAAGATTAGTTTCCTCATCTGTAAAAATGAGAATAGTAATGCTCTTTGTCTCACAGCATTCCCAGAAGCTCAAATGAAGCAATCTATAAAAAAGTCACATATGCTCGGCTCACAAGTCAGAGTTCAGTCAATGGGCGTTGTGATCAGCTGCTTCCCCGGGGTTCAATGGAAGTTCAGGCCTCTTCACGGGCCACACTGTGAACTAAAGAATTTAGTCTAGAAGATACTTTATTATAAAATGTTATTGTTCTCTAAAGTAATGAAGTTTTCCTGGAAATCGGGAGTCACAATTTTTTTCACTGGGCTGGGTGCAGTGGCTCACGCCTGTCATCCCAGCACTTCAAGAGACAGAGGCGAGAAATTTGCCAGAGCCCACGGGTTTGAGACCAGCCTGGGCAATTTGGTGAGACCTTGTCTCTACCATAAATAAAAAAATTAGCTTAGCGTGGTGGCATGCAGCTGTAGTTCTGGCTACTTGGAAAGCTGAGGCGGAAGGATCGCTGGAGCCCAGCAGGTCGGCGCTGGGTGACCGTGAGCATGCCACTGCATGCCAGACTGGGTGGCGGAGTGAGACTCCAACTAAAAAAAAAAAAATCAAAAATATAGGAAAGTATAAAGAAAGTAAACGATCTCATCCTCCTGGCAGATGCCCAGTTGCAGTCTCCAGAGATAATTGTTGCTACTGTTGTGTATGTATTCACATATTTTAAAATATGTGTAAGCCGGGCTCGGTGACTCAGCCTGTGATTCCATGCCTTTGGAAGGCTGAGGTGAGTGGATTGCCAGAGCCGCCTGGGCAGCGATACCTCATCTCTACAATAAATCAAAAAATCAGCCGGGCGGGGTTGTGCGCGCCTGTAATTCTGGCTACTTGGAAGACTGAGGTGGAAGGATCGCCAGAGCCCAGCAGGTCGAGGCTGCGGTGGCCGAGAGCGGCCACTGCACTCCAGTCTGGGCGACAGAGTGAGACTCCGACTCAAAAAATAAAAATAAAAAAAAGTAAAATAAAATAAAATAAAATATGTGTAAACACATATATAATATAAGCAAATTATAGTATAGAATAATACTCTACTGTTCTGCAATGTACTTTTTAAAATCTCTTAACTGTATATCTTTGACATGTTTTCATGTAAATATATGTAGTTCCATTTAATTCTTTTTTTTTTTTTCTGTCGGAGTCTCACTGTGTCGCCCAGACTGGCGTGCAGTGGCATACTCACAGCCACCCCAGCGTCGACCCGCTGGGCTCAGGCGAAACTTCCGCCTCAGCCTCCCAAGTTGCTGGAACTACAGGCACAGACTACCATGCCTGGTTTATTGTAGAGATGAGGTCCCACCAAGTTACCCAGGCCAGTCTTGAACCCTTGAGTTCAGGCAATTTTCTCTCCTTGGCCTCCCAAAGTGCTGGGATTATGGCTTGAGTCACTGTGCCCGGCCTTCTTTTTTCTTTTTTTTGTAGAGAAGGGATCTGGCTATGTTGTCTAGGCTGGTCTCAAACCCCTGGACTCTAGCAGTCCTCCCACTCAGCCTTCTTAAGTGCTTGCATTACAGACATGAGCCACCACACCCAGCCTCATCCTTCTTTTCTTTTTTTTTGAGTTGGAGTCTCTCTTTGTTGCCCAGACTGGAGTTGCAGTAGCACGTCCCCCGCCGGCCACCGCAGCCTCGACCTCCTGGGATCCTGGCGATCCTTTCACCTCGGCCTTCCAAGTAGCTGGAGCTACAGACACACGACACCACACCTGGCTAATTTTTTGATTTATTGTAGAGATGAGGTCTTGTCAAGTTGCCCGGGCTGGTCTCAAACTCATGGGCTCAGGCAATCCTCTTGCCTCAGCCTCCCACAGTGCTGGGATTATTATAGGTGTGAGCCTCTGTGTCCGGTCATCTCATTCATTTTTTTTTTTTTCTTGTTTTTTTTTTTTTTGAGTTGGAGTCTCACTCTGTCGCCCAGATTGGAGTGCAGTGGCCGCTCCCGCCCACCGCAGCCTTGATCTGCTGGGCTCCGGCGATCCTTCCGCCTCAGCCTTCCGAGTAGCCACAATTACAGGCACCCGCATCACACCCGGCTAATTTTTGATTTATTGTAGAGATGAGGTCTCGCCTGCCCAGGCGGGTCTCGAACCCGCAGGCTCAGGCAATCCACACACCTCAGCCTCCCAAAGGCGCGGGATTACAGGCTGAGCCACCGAACCTGGCTGGTCATCTCATTCTTAATGATGGAAAAATATTTTGTTGTAGGGATACATAATGATTTCACCATTCCTATAGTAGGTTGAATAATGTTCCCCCAGTTGTCTACATTTGAACCCCTGGAACCTGTAAATATTGCTGTATTTGAGAAAAGGGTCTTTGCAGATATGATTAAATTCAGCATCTTGAGATGGAGAGATTCTCCTGGATGATGGGGGGCTCTGGATGCATCCTGTGATACAAGTGTCCTTTTTTTTTTTTTTTTTTTTTGAGTTAGGGTCTCACTCTGTTACCCAGGCTGGGCTAACTGCTGGGCTCAGGTGATCCTTCTGCCTCAGCCTTCCAAGTAGCCAGAACTACAGGCTCTCACTACCACATCCGGCTAATTTTTAAAAATATATATATTATAGAGACGAGGTCTCACCAAGTTGCCCAGGCTGGTCACACAAGTGTCTTTATAAGAGAAGAGCAGGGAGAATTCGCACACACACAGAAAATGGGGCGTGAGGTAGGGATCAGAGTGGTATAGCCACAAGCCAAGGACTGTGGGCAGCAGTTACCAGCAACTGAAAGAGACAAAGATGGCTTCTCTTTCAGAGTGTCCAGAGAAAGTGCAGTGCTGCTGACATCTTGATTTGGGACCGGTGATACTGATTTCGGGCTTCTGGCTTCAAGACTGTGAAAAAATAAACTCATGGTTTTAAGCCACCCTATTTATATTCATATTTATGAAAATTTTTTGTAGCAGTCACAGGAAACGAATATAATTTTCTTACTGAGGGACATATAGAGTATTTCCAACAAGTAGCCTTGATATATGTATATAGTCTCACCCACTTGTACAATTATATTTGTAAGACAAATTCCAAGAAATAGAATATCTGAGACAAAGTATATGGACATGAAGACAAAGATTTCGTCAGGTGTAAAGAGACTATTTTATGTATCTCAAAAGGATTCCAGATACTATATGTCAAAATGAATTTATGGCTTTAAATATGTTTTAATATTTAAATATTAATCACTGTTTAAATAATAATTATATTAATCATCCTTAATCATCCTCCCCTCCCCATCCTGGAAGTCTTTTTTCTTTTGCTTGGGGTGGTACCCTAGGGTTCTTCTGGTGTGTGGTCTCTTTGCAAGGTGTCAATAAACTTGACTTTGTCAGACTAAGGTGAAGACTGATTGGGTGAGAATTTAGAACACAGGACAGAAGATAAACACAATTTCTGTTAAATGAGTGAACGAATGAAGGGGTAACTGCTTTTCCTTAGGTAGACAGTAGGAGCTAGGATAGGTACCTAGGTCCTAGCCAGCTTGAGTGGGTTAAATCAGACGTCTGAAGTCGGAGAGGGTTTGAATCCTCTTCTGCCATCTACTAATTGTGTGAGCAAAATGAGTGGCCTACTTTTTAAAATTTCCTTACATGCCACCAAAGCTGGCTAACTTATATTTATTTATTAAAAAAAAATCTTTTTTGAAAGCAAGATGTGGCCGGGTGCAGTGGCTCACGCCTATAATCCCAGCACTTTGGGAGATCGAGATGAGAGGATTGCCTGAGTCCACCGGTTCGAGACCTGCCTGGGCAACTTGGCGAGACCTCATCTCTACAATAAATCAAAAAATCAGCCGGGCATGGTAGCGTGCGCCTGTAGTTCCAGCTACTTGGAAGGCCGAGGTAGAAGGATTGCTGGAGCCCAGCAGGTGGAGGCTGCGGTGGCTGGGAGCAGCCACTGCACTCCAGTCTGGGCGACAGAGTGAGACTCCAACTCAGAAAAAAAAAGCAAGAATTATTGAGAGAACAGAAAAGCTCCCACAGTGGGAGAGGACCTGAGGGGGTTGCCCCCAAATTATTATTTTTTGTAGAGATGAGGGACTCGCGACATTGCTCAGGTTGGTTTTGAATACCTGGGCTCAAGTAACCCTCTTGCCTTGGCCTCCACAAATGCTGGGATTACAGATGCGAGCCACCATTCCTGACCATACTTTTTTTTTTTTTTGAGTTGGAGTCACTCTGTCACCCAGACTGGAGTACAGTGGCTGCTCCCTGCCATCGCAGCCTCAACCTGCTCGGCTGGGCTCCGGCGATCCTTCCGCCTCAGCCTTCCGAGTAGCCGGAACTACAGGAGTGCACTACCACGCCCGGCTGATTTTTTGATTTATTGTAGAAATGAGGTCTCGCTGCCCAGGTGGGTCTCGAACCCGCGGGATCAGGTAATCCACTCACCTCAGCCTCCCAAAGGCGCGGGATTACAGGCTGAGTCACCAAGCCCGGCTCTGACCTTACTTTTTGATGTAGGGTCGCACTCTGTTATGCAGGCTAGAGTGCAGTGGCATGATCACACCTCATCGTGGCCTTCAATTCCTGAGCTCAGGTGATCCTTCTGCCTCAGCTCTTTGAGTAACTGGAACTACAGGCACGCACCACCATGCCTGGCTAACTTCTTGATTTTTTTTTTTTGTAGAGACAAGTTCTGGCTATGTTGTTCAGGCTGGTCTCGAACTCCTGGGCTCAAGTGATCCTCCTGCTTCAGCCTCCCAAAATGTTGAGATCACAGGCATGAGCCACCAAGCCCAGTCATTATTTTTATTTTTAGTGGAGTGAGGGTCTTACTGTGTTGCCCAGGATGGGCTCGAACCCTTGGCCTCAAGCAATCCTCCCACCTTGATCTCCCAAAGTGCTGGAATTACAGGTGCAAATCATTGTGCCCAGCCTAAGTGACTTACTTCTAGCGACCTCAGTGTCCTCATCTCCAAAATGAAGACGATATTTTACTGAGCATAATCTTCTCTCTCCTGCAGGGTGGTTGCAATTGCCAGAAAAAATTGTCCAAGAATTAGAATTGGATCAAAGAGATTACTGGGTGTCATTTCAGCAGAGTGCTGGCCATTGTCCAGGGAACCTTCTGGGGAGATCGGATGTATACATTTGACTGACTTGTCGTTGACCAAGCTTCCTCTCCCCTCAATTCTGTATAGAAAACTGATGTTACCACTGCTAATAGCAATGCCAATTATTTTTGACTGATAGAGAATATAAATCTCTGTAGTTCAAATTCTTATTTGTACCAGTTTTAACATCTTACTGCTTTCCTTATTAGTTAATGAGTTGAATAAAGCCTTTGGCACGTGCTCATTTCACATTTGCACCAGAGTCATGATTTTCACCTTTTGAAATGATAATTTAGCATAATGAAGAGCGGTGACAGATGTAAAATGCTTGTTCTTGCCAGAGACCTTCAAGGGAGAGTGATGATGATGATTTTATTGGCAGACTGAGATGCGAGACAGAATACAATAACAAATCCACAAAGTGTGGGGTTGACTCGGAACCAGCCACATAGACTAGGCCAGGGAAGGGCTGGAGGGGGAACTTCTCTCGGGACACATCCTGGCGGGATGAAGGAATTTGCCCCCTCCTCTTCGGCATCACTCGGTTATAAGCACAGGATCCCACCTGGACCCAACAGGGGAGCCCACACTGTGAAGCCCGGGTTGACAGCCAGCCTCCAGGAAGAGCAGACGGACGCCAGCACCCCAGGACCCAGCTTTCACCTCTCAGTTCTACCTGTGTGTTAGCTTGTTTCTCTCTCCCCGCACGCTGACCTTGTCCGAACAGCCAGGAACACGGCTACCCACCGCTCCAAGCCCCCCTTCCCCAGGCTGTCACCTCGAGAGAAGGACAGTCTCTTCTTCATTATGGTTCCGTTCATTCCAGGAATGACCCTCAGTGTTCTGGTCTGGCAAGCTGCACAGCTTAGAGTATTCAGTGGTGGCCGTGTAAGAAAGAGGTATTAAGCCGGGCTCGGTGGCTCAGCCTGTAATCCCACGCCTTGGGGAGGCTGAGGTGAGTGGATTGCCTGAGTCCGCGGGTTCGAGACCCACCTGGGCAACTTGGTGAGACCTTATCTCTACAATAAATCAAAAAATTAGCCGGGCATGGTAGCACACGCCTGTAGTTCCAGCTACTTGGAAGGCTGAGGCGGAAGGATCGCCGGAGCCCAGCGGGTCGAGGCTGCGGTGGCGGCCACTGCACTCCAGTCTGGGCGACAGAGTGAGACTCCAACTCAAAAAAAAAAAAAGAAAGAAAGAGGTATTGCCATGTGACCCACATGGTCAGAATCAAAGACACAGCAGTTCCAGGAAGAAGGGGGAGAGTGCTGGGCAGACAAGGCTGAATGTCCCCTCCACGCCCTCTGAACTGGCCCAGAACAGAATGGAAGCGTAACCAGCCTAGGACTGGCCATTTTATTGTGGGGGAGGTCACACTGATAGTGGGGGGAGAGGCTGACACCCCACGGTAAGAACAGACCTGGATCTTTTTTTTTTTCTCTCGAGTTGGAGTTTCATTCTGTCACCTAGGCTAGAGTGCATTGGCATGCTCCCAGGCACCGCAGGCTCGACCTACTGGACTCAAGCGATCCTCCAGCCTCAGCCTTCCAAGTAGCTAGAACTACAGGTGTGCACCACCATGCCTGGCTAAATTTTTGATTTATTGTAGAGACAGGTCTTGCCAAGCTGCCCAGGCTGGTCTTGAACCCCTGTGCTCAGGCAATCCTCTCACCTTGGCCTCCCAAAGTGCTGGGA
This sequence comes from Carlito syrichta, assembly GCF_000164805.1. Taxonomy (NCBI): domain Eukaryota; kingdom Metazoa; phylum Chordata; class Mammalia; order Primates; family Tarsiidae; genus Carlito; species Carlito syrichta. The sequence continues at coordinate 327,152 of NW_007253740.1, read as the reverse complement.
TTATAGGAGTGAGTCATTGTGCCCAGCCAGCCCTGGACTTTAGCACAGGTATTGTATAAATACCTGGAGTGTGTTGGACAGATGATGGGTCAAAGAGATGTGCTGACTGTCCTCTCTATGCAAGCCAGTGTGCTGGCCTCCGGACTATCTTCTTTCAGGTATGATTGTCACCTATAGATAAGAAACCGACCGGAGAGGGCAGACGGCAGGGAGGGAGCAGAGCCGATTGGAGGTGGGGCAGATCCCAGACACTATTTGGAATGGACCTTTGATCTTTGTGAACACATATTATAACACAAGCTGGATGTGACTCTGATCTTAGTCTTCTTCCTTTGTCTCCAGTGCTAATTCCGTCATATCTCTCTGCTGTGCCAGCGTGACCATGTCACAGTGAAACCATGGAAAAAGAGTAGAGCTGATACCCAGGGAGTGGGGCAACCCCCTCAGGTCCCCTCCCATGTGAGAGCTTTTCTGTTCCTCAATAAATCCTGCTTTCAAAAAACAACCAGAACAACAAAAAACCCCAGGAAAATGGACGCTTCCTTATTAGGTAGGGAAAGAAAGCCTCAAACAGAAGAAGCTAGTATGGCTGGGCTCTGTGGCTCAGCCTGTCATCCCAACACTTTGGGAGACTGAGGCGAGTGGATTGCCTGAACCCACAGGTTCAAGACCAGCCCGGGCAACTGGGTGAGCCTTCGTCTCTACAATAAATCAAAAAATTAGCCGGGTGTGGTAGTGTGCGCCTGTAGTTTGGCTCCTTGGAAGGCTGAGGCGGGAGGATCGCCTGAGCCCAGCAGGTTGAGGCTGAGGTGACTGGGAATGTGCCACTGCACTCCAGTCTGGGCGACAGAGTGAGACTCCAACTCAAAAAAGAAGAACTGATATGATTAAGGAAGGGGAAGCCAAGCAGAAGTTTGTGACAAAGAGCTGATCTTCCTATCCAAGTAACCATTAGGCCTGAGAATCAGACTTCGAGAAATAGCAGGGGCCACACCACTAGATACTTGAAACAAAAGGGAATTCGTCTTAGAAGAGGCCTCTTATGAACATTTTGGTTCAAACGTAAGGGAATCAATCAAATGTCTGTTTTGTTTTGTTTTTTTTGGAGTTAGAGTCTCACTCTGTCGCCCAGACTGGAGTGCAGTGGCCACTCCCGGCCACCGCAGCCTCGACCTGCTGGGCTCCGGCGATCCTTCCGCCTCAGCCTTCCGAGTAGCCGGAATTACAGGCATGCGCTACCACGCCCGGCTGATTTTTTTATTTATTGTAGAGATGAGGTCTCGCTACCCAGGCGGGTCTGGAACCCGCGGGCTCAGGTCATCCACTCACCTCAGCCGCCCAAAGGCGCGGGATTACAGGCTGAGCCACCGAGCCCGGCTAAAAAATTTTTTTTGTAGAGACAAGGTCTTTCTATGTTGCCTAGGCTGATCTTGAACTCCTGGGCTCAAGAAAAGCCTCCAGCCTCCCAAAGTACTGGAATTACAGGCATGAGCTAAATAGACTTTAGAGATCCATTTATACTAAAGCGTGAACGACTACTCAAAGTCAATGAATGGATAAGGTTTATTTATTCAAGATCATTGAAAAAAAATTGAGTTGACTGGAAACTCTTCATTCACGGCGCAAATTTACCAGAACCAACGGGGGGGAAACCCAAAAGGATAAACCAACAGATGTGGGCCAAAAGAAACAGGAATAGGGGACTTGAGCCAGACACGGAAAGGGCGGGGTTCCCCATGTGGACTGATGTGATGCCTAGCCAACTGGCAAGGACAGCTTAAAATGGGACATTCAGCTGGGCTTGGTGGCTCAGCCTGTCATCCCGCGCCTTTGGGAGGCTGAGGTGAGTGGATTGCCTGAGCCCGCGGGTTCGAGACCCGCCTGGGCAGCGAGACCTCATCTCCACAATAAATCAAAAAATCAGCCGGTCGTGGTAGCGCACGCCTGTAATTCCGGCTACTCGGAAGGCTGAGGCGGAAGGATCGCCGGAGCCCAGCAGGTGGAGGCTGCGGTGGCCGGGAGCGGCCGCTGCACTCCAGTCTGGGCGATAGAGTGAGACTTCAACTCAAAAAAACCCAAACAAAAACAAAAAGAAAAACGGGACATTCAAATCACTAAAGGCACATATACGTTAGATACTAGTCAAACCCTTGAAAAACACCCAACACAGGTAGAGACTGGAATTTGCTTATGGGTTTTGCTAGTGACAGAACGAAGTATTGTAATCATTGCAATCCCAAATTCATACACAGTAGTTACAAAGCTACGTTTCCTTTTCCTTCCCTTCTCTCTGTCTTTTTTTTTTTTTTTTTTGAGTTGGAGTCTCACTCCATCGCCCAGATTGGAGTGCAGTGGCACGCTCATGGTCAACTCAGCATCGACCTGCTGGGCTCCAGCAATCCTTCCGCCTCAGTCTTCCACATAGCTGGAACTACAGGTACATGCTACCACAGCCGGCTAATTTTTTTGATTTATTGTAGAGACGAGGGCTCGCCAAGTTGCCCAGGCTGGTATCAAACCCGTGGACTCAGTTGATCCACTCACCTCCGCTTTCCAAAGTGCTGGGGTTACAGGCTGAGCCACTGGGCCTGGCCACTCTGTCTTTTTTTAAGACAGGATTTCACTCTGTCCCCCAGGCTGGAGTGCAGTGGCATGATCCCAGCCCATTGCACCTTGACCTCCAGGGCTCACGTCAGTCTCCCAAGTAGCCAGCATGTGCCACCACACCCATCCGTTTTTTTAATTTGTTGTAGAGACAATATCTTGCCAAGTCGCCTTGGCTTTTCTCAAACCCCTGGGGCTCAGGCAACCCTCTCACCTCCGCCTTCCAATGTGTGGGATTACAGGCATAAGCCACCACATCCATCTAATTTATTTTATTTTACTTTTGGTAGAGATGAGGTCTCACTATGTTGCCCAGGCTGGTCTTGGGTCCCCGGGCTTTGGCAATCCTCTGACCTCCACCTCCCAAAGTGTGGGATTACAGGCATGAGCCACCACGTCTATCTAATATTTTTATTTTATTTTTTGTAGATATGAAGTCTCACTATGTTGCCCAGGATTGGTTTCAAACTCGTGGGCTCAAGCAATCCTCCCACCTTGGCCTCCCAAAGTGCTAGTATTTTTTTTTTGAGTTGGAGTCTCACTCGGTGGCCCAGACTGGAGTGCAGTGGCCGCTCCCGGCCACCGCAGCCTCGACCTGCTGGGCTCCGGCGATCCTTCCGCCTCAGCCTTCCGAGTAGCCGGAATTACAGGCATGTGCTACCACGCCCGGCTGATTTTTTGATTTATTGTAGAGATGAGGTCTCATTGCCCAGGCAGGTCTCAAACCCGCGGGCTCAGGCAATCCACTCACCTCAGCCTCCCAACGGCGCAGGATTACAGGCTGAGCCACCGAGCCTGGCTCAAAGTGCTAGTATTACAGGTGTGAGCCACCACGCTCAACTGTAGTAAAGTCACCTTTCTAAGTTGTAAATACGCCAGGCACTGGAAGACAACTGTCTGCTCAAATTCTGACTAACAACTCTCTCTTATGAGCAAGAAATCAACGGACTCAGTGCTCATGGGAGTGTTTTGTGGGTAGTGTTGACGGGGTGAGCCACCAGTGGTGAGATGCGCTGATGGGATATATCATTTGACGCTGAGGACATTCATTCTTCATTTCTTCCCTTTCATCTAGGGGGAAAAAAATGCTGAAAGAAAAACAAAACCCCAAATGCCCCCTCACATTTGTTATACTTTACCGTTGACTAGGTACCACACACCCCAAACATCTTATCTGAGCCTGACGATGGACCCAGGAAGTGGGCACGGTCATCACGTTTCTCAGATGCCAACGCTGAGGCTCAGAGAAGCAAGTTGCCTCCATGACAAAAAAGAGGCAAAACCAGATGCCCACTCCCGTCTACCGGACCACAAAAGCCACTAACCCACAGCCATTCCATCTTTCTTCCCAAAATGTTTGCTTGAGGAAATCTGTTGTAAGCAGACTATCTGATAAGGAAAGCAAGGAAAAAAAAAAAAAAAGAACCCAAAACCCAGCTGAGTGTGGTGGTGCGCCTGTGGTCCCAGCTACTGGGGATACTGAGGCAGATGGATCCCCTGAGCCCAGGAGGTCGAGGCCGAGGTGAGCTGCAATTGTGCCACTATACTCCAGCCTGGGTGGCAGAATGAGACCCTGACTCAAACATAAATAAGTAAATAATAAAAATAACAATGTTCATGGTGAGAGGAGGTTAGTGGACCTTAAGACTTTCTTTTTTTTTTGAGTTGGAGTTTCATTCTGTCGCCCAGACTGGAGTGCAGTGGCCGCTCCCGGCCACCACAGCCTCGACCTGCTGGGCTCCGGCGATCCTTCCGCCTCAGCCTTCCAAGTAGCTGGAACTACAGGCGCGCGCTACCACGGCCAGCTAGTTTTTGATTTATTGTAGAGATGAGGTCTCGCCAAGGTGCCCAGGCAGGTCTCGAACCTGTGGGCTCAGGCAATCCGCTCAGCTCAGCCTCCCAAAGCGCAGGATTACAGGCTGAGCCACTGAGTCCGGCAAGACTTTTATCCACAGAGTTAAGCGTTGGGTTTCCCAAAGTTTAAAACGAAACAAGACGATGTTACAGAAAATCTCTAATATATCTTTGTACTCCCTGGTCTCGGGAAAGAAGAGAACTCCAGAAAGAAGCTCCTGGGTCGTGGGCTGATGTTTTTTGTTGGATCAAACCTCACATCCAAGCCTATTTCTATAGGCTAGAGCTACTAAAGAAAGAAAATAAGACTGCCCAAAGCAGAAGGTCAAAAGGCAGAAAGAAAGATCCCACTCTCAACTGCAGAGTGTAGAATTTGAAAAATGAAAGAAGACAAAACAAAAAAATTTGGCAGGTATCTCCACGCAGGTAGAAAGCTCCGTTTCCCAAGCTCTCCATTCCAGATAGCGTGAGGCTGTGACCCATGGGGACTGAAGCCAAGTCAAGACTCCTTCCCTCTTTGCCACCCACTGTGGGAGAGAAGGCAGAGTAGAGGGGTGATCGGATTGCATCTCCATGCAAGGTGGGGGCCTTTATTTATAGATACCGTACGCTCCTCGCAGCTGAACGGTTCGCTTTCTGACAAGACACGTTTCGGATCGTTATATGCTCAAATTTACTAGCAGACATTATGCAGTAAATTATTTCTTGCACGGCAGAGCCTGTAAGTACGACTATTATAACGTCAATAGACAGTGTTTAATGTCTTCATTGTCTCCCTGTGAGCATTTATGAACATCCTTCATTTTCTATTTTTTTGAGTAGGAGTCTCACTCCATCGCCCAGGCTGGAACCGCAGTGGCACGTTCACGGCCACCCCAGTGTCGACCTCCTGGGCTCCGGCGATCCTTCAGTCTCAGCCTTCCAAGTAGCCGGAACTACAGGTGCGTGTGGCCGTACCAGGCTAATTTTTGATTGATTGTAGAGATGAGGTCTTGCCAAGTTGCCTGGCCTGGTCTCGAACCTGAGGGATCAGGCAATCCACTTGCCTCAGCCTCCCAAAGTGCTGGGATTACCAGGCTGAGTCACCGAGCCTGGTCACATCCTTCACTTTCTAAGAGATAGAAGAAAGTTAGTGAATTGGCAGCTGTCAGAGAGAAGAAGGATTGCTTTTCTTTTTCTTTTATTTTTGAGTCGGGACTCCCTCTGTCTGTCACCCAGGCTGGGGTACAGTGGCACAATCATAGCTTACCTCAGCCTCGACCTCCTAGGCTCAGACGATCCTTCCACTTCTGCCTCCGGTGTAGCTGGGGACTACAGGCAGGTGTCACCATGACCGGTGAATTTCTTTGATTTTTTTTTTTTTTTATACTGATGAGGTCTCGCCCTGTTGCCCAGGCTGGTCTCGAACACCTGAGGTCAAGTCGTCCTCCTGCCTCGGCCTCCTAAAGTGTTGGGATTACGGGCGTGAGCCATGGTACCTGGCCATTTTTTTATTTTTTAAAAATTCTTCAGGTCACACATAAGTTGGTTCATATTTAGATGCAGAGAATGGCTAATATTTGAGGTTGAGAAGCACACCAAGTAAAATAAGCCACGATCATGTCATTGTTTTCCCGCGTGGAAGAGCAGAGAGCAATCAAGTCCTCTCTGGAGGATTGTAGCAAAAAGAACGTTACAATGCTCAGTTCAATTTGAAAGGTTTCTTTGGACAGCTGTTTTTCTTCAAGGGAACACGGACTTTTTTCTCCTCTTTTATGTCTCTGGAATATTTTGCCTATTGTGGTAATCTGCCACCCTGGTTATTTGGGTTTTCCTGCTGGAATGCTGGAAGGACTTGTATCTTGCACCTCACTTAAAACTGCCAACGAAATGGAATTCAGTCAAGAACATTCTGCCATGAATGTTCACTCAACTCTACCTCCAGCTCACGGGGTGACCCTATGAAAGTCTCCTCTTCCCTCTGGGCTTCGTTTTCCTTGTCAGGAAAATGCTGAACTGATTCATTCTCTGTTTCCGGCCCTCCCCAGAGTGTCTTGCCAGGTGGCAAGTGGGGCAGGGGAGAGTCATGGACGGCCACCGGCAGTGGCTGTGTCATGCATCCATCACTCTGCTTGCGTATCACTCCATCTTTGAACGGGGCCTCCTATGGCTCTTTAAAAACCCTCGGGTGGACTGGGCTGGCTGGCTCAGCCTGTCATCCCCGCACTTTGGGAGGCCGAGGCGAGTGGACTGCCTGAGCCCGTGGGTTTGAGACCAGCCCGGGCAACTTGGCAAGACCTCACCTCTACAATCAATCAGAAATTAGCCAGTCGTGGTGGTGTGCGCCTGTTGTTCTGGCTACTTGGAAAGCTGAGGCGGAAGGATCGCGGGAGCCCAGAAGGTCAATGCCAGGTGGCTGTGAATGTGCCACTGCACTCCAGCCTGGGTGACAGAGTAAGACTTCAACTCGAAAAAAAAAAAAAAAAAAAAATCAAATACCTGGGGTGCTGGTTTTGTGGTCTTTTAGGCGCTTCAACGTTGTTACAGGCATGGTGGCTCATGCCTGTAATCTTAGCACTTTGGGAGGCCAAGGCAGGAGGATCACTTGAGCCAGGAGTTTGAGACCAGCCTAGGCAACATAGCAAGATCTTGTCTCTACAAACAAAAACAAAAACAAAACAGGTGTGGCGGTGTGTGTCTGTAATCCTGGCTACTTAGGAGGCTGAGGCAAAAGGATTGTCTGAGCCCAGGAGGTCAAAACTGTGGTGAGCTGTGAGCATGCCACTGAACTCCAGCCTGGGCAACAGAGTAAGTCCCCAACTCAAAAGATGAGTTCCAAAACATGAATATCTAGCTTGTAGCCGTAACATATCTGGCATTTGATATCTCATTTAAATAGATGCTCACACTACTGTAACTTGAGGAACATAAATAGAAAACCATACCTGCATTCTATACAAAAGATCTTAGAAATATCACCTGGGGAACCGAAACACTTGAGCAAGCAAGGACATGGGCTGGCAGACAGGCATCCATCCATCTATCCACCCACCCCACCACCCACCCAATTATTCATTCATTCTTTCATTCACTGACATAGGGAACTCATTCCCAACATATAGGCACACAGGTACTCAAAAATATTTTTCTTCTTTTAAAAAAAATTGTAGCCGGGCTCCGTGGCTCAGCCTGTAATCCCGCGCCTTTGGGAGGCTGAGGTGAGTGGATGGCCTGAGCCCACGGTTTCAAGACCCGCCTGGGCAGCGAGACCTCATCTCTACCATAAATCAAAAAATCAGCCGGGCGTGGTAGCGCATGCCTGTAATTCCGGCTACTGGGAAGGCTGAGGCGGAAGGATCGCTGGAGCCCAGCAGGTCAAGGCCGCAGTGGCCGGGAGCGGCCACTGCACTCCCGTCTGGGCGACAGAGTGAGACTCCAACTCAAAAAACAAAAAATTGTAGCCGGGCTCGGTGGCTCAGCCTGTAATCTGCGGCTTTGGGAGGCTGAGGTGAGTGGATTGCCTGAGCCCGTGGGTTCAAGACCCGCCTGGGCGACTTGGTGAGCCCTCATCTCTACAATAAATCAAAAATGAGCCGGGTGTGGTAGTGTGCGCCTGTAGTTCCAGCTACTTGGAAGGCTGAGGTGGAAGGATCGCCGGAGCCCAGCAGGTCAAGGCTGCGGTGGTTGGGAGAGGCCACTGCACTCCAGTCTGGGTGACAGAGTGAGACTCCAACTCAAAAAAAAAAAAATTGTTATAGGCCATGTGTGGTGACTCACACCTGTAATCCCAGCACTGTAGGAGATGGAGGTGAGAGCACTGCCTGAGCTCAGGTGTTCAAGACCAGCCTGGGTAACTTGGTGAGACCACAACTTTACAATAAATTTTTAAAAATTAGCCAGGCATGGTGGTGTGTGCCTGTGGTTCCAGCTTCTTGGAAGGATGAGGCAGAAGGATCTCCTGAACTCAGCAGGTTGACACTGGGGTGGCCGTGAGCATGCCACTGCACTCCAGTCTGGGTGACAGAGTGAGACTCTAACTTAAAAAAATTTTTTTTGTCTTAAAAGTTTATATTCAATAAAATTCAGTCTTTCTGGTGGGCAGGGCATGGATCTCACAAGGGTCTGGAGTCCTTGTAATCACTGCCATAATCAAGATACAAGACCGTTTCACCCCCCACAACTTCACTCTGAAACCTTTCTCCAGGCTATCTCTTTGTGGTCAAATCCTTGCTCCATTCTTTTTTTTTTTGAGTTGGAGTCTCACTCTGTCGCCCAGATTGGAGTGCAGTGGCCGCTCCCGGCCACCGCAGCCTCGCCTGCCGGGCTCCGGCAATCCTTCTGCCTCAGTCTTCCGAGTAGCTGGAATTACAGGCAAGCACTACCATGCCCAGCTGATTTTTAAAATTTATTGTAGAGATGAGGTCTCACTGCCCAGGCGGGTCTCGAACTTGTGGGCTCAGACAATCCACTCATCTCAGCCTCCCAAAGGCGTGGGATTACAGGCTGAGCCATCGAGCCTGGTCTTCTTTTTTTTTTTTTTTAACTGGTCTTGAATTGTCTTATGTTCCCTGTTTCACATCTTCAGCAGACGAAAAGTTGGTCAGCGGTAGCAAGAAGGAACAAAGAGATAAAAATCACAAGACGACAAGTTTTAGGGCAGACATCTGTATTCGTTTTCCACTGTTGAGTAACACATTATTGCAAACTTAGTGGCTTAAGAAAACCAACACTGATGATCTCACAGTTTCTGTGAATCAGGCATCTGGAGACAGTTCAGCTGTGAGCTCCCAGGTCAGGGTCTCTCAAACCGGGGGTCAGGGCTGTGGTCACCTCAAGGCTCGCCTGGGTGACAATCTACATCCAAGGTCACCAGTGTGGCTGTTAGCAAATCTCAGAAAATCTGCTTACAAGGTGACTCACACTGTGGCTGGCATGCTTTAAGGCCTCCTGTGTGGGCTCTCCACAGGCCACCCGAGTGTCTACATGACATGGCAGCTGCCTTCCTTAGAGGGAGTGACAGGAGGGAGAGAAGCGGGAGGTGAGAACTCATCTAAGACAGAAACCACTGTGTTTCAGACAGAGTCTCACTCTGTTCCCCAGGCTGGAGTGCAGTGGCACAATCACGGCTCACTGCAGCCTCAACCTCCTGGGCTCAAACGATCCTCCTGCTTCAACCTCCTTAGTAGCTGGGACTATAGGCAGGCACCACCATGCCTGGCTAATTTTTTATTTTTATTTTGTGTAGAGATGGGAGTCTCGCTATGTTGCCCAGGCTGGTCTCGGACTCCCGGATTCAAGTGATCCTCCTGTCTCAGCGCCCTCAAAGTGTTGGGATTACAGGCATGAGCCACCGCACCTGGCTTCTGTCTTTTTATAGCCTAATCTTGGACGTGACATACCATCACTTCTGCCATATTGTGTTCATTAGAAGTGAGTCAAGCCGGGCTCAGTGGCTCAGCCTGTAATCCCAGTGCTTTGGGAGGCCGAGGTGAGTGGAATGCCTGAGCCCGCGGGTTCGCGACCTGACTGGGCAACTTGGAGAGACCTCATCTCCACAATAAATCAAAAATTAGCCGGGCGTGGTAGCACACGCCTGTAGTTCCAGCTACTTGGAAGGGTGAGGCGGAAGGATCGCCGGAGCCCAGCAGGTCGAGGCTGCGGTAGCCAGGAGCGGCCACTGCACTGCAGTCTGGGCGACAGAGTAAGACTCCAACTCAAAAATAAAAAAAGCAAAAACAGAAGTGAGTCAAGCCGGGCTCGGTGGCTCAGCCTGTAATCCCGTGCCTTGGGAGGCTGAGGTGAGTGGATTGCCTGAGCCCGCAGGTTGGAGACCCGCCTGGGCAACTTGGTGAGACCTCATCTCTACAATAAATCAAAAAATCAGCCGGGCGTGGTAGCGCATGCCTGCAATTCCAGCTACTCGGAAGGCTGAGGCGGGAGGATCGCTGGAGCTCAGCAGGTCAAGGCTGCGGTGGCCGGGAGCGGCCACTGCACTCCATCCAGTCTGGGCGACAGAGTGAGACTCCTACTCAAAAAAAAAAAAAAACAACCGAAAAAAAAAAACAAGTGAGTCACTGAGTCCATCCCACACTCAAGAGGGAAGAAACTAAGCTTTACCTCCAAAGGGAAGGAGAATCACTTCAGCCCATCCTCTGGCCACACTTTTTGTTTTGTTTTTTTTTTGAGTTGGAGTCTCACTCTGCCCCCCAGGTTGGAGAGCAGTGGCACACTCATGACCACCTACTGTCAGCCTGCTGGGCTCCAGGGATCCTTCTGCTTCAGCCTTCCAAGTAGCTGGAACTACAGGCGCGCGCTACCATGCCTGGCTACTTTTTGATTGATTGTAGAGACGAGGTCTCACCAAGTTGCCTGGGCGGGTCTCGAACCCGCAGGCTCAGGCAATCCACTTGCCTCGGACTCCCAAAGTGCTGGGATGATAGGCTGTGCCACTGAGTCCGGCCTATACTTTTTAAATTTTTTAAAATATCTCCCTCCCATGCAAAGCACAGTGTTCCCATCCCCAGCTGCTCCCAAGAGTCTCATCCCATAACCCCACCCGCTTGAAGGCCACAGTCCTGTCATTGAAGCCAGATCTAGGTGAAGAGAGACTCCTCGGGTCTGGGAAATTCAGCAGACTGGTTATCTGCCCTTCACGCTTTACCAATGGCGCAACAAGCTCTAGTTCCGTTCAAAGAGGGCAACCAGGAGGCGCACCGGTGCCCAGGGTCCACAGCAATTCTGAAATCCAGTTGGGAAACGCTGCATGTTCCTTGGGGTTCAAGGGTGCGAATGATTCTTGGCTTCCTCTCTGAACCCTTGGTTTTGCCCTCCCAGACACCCTTCCCCCTTCACAAAAGGAAATCTGTTTTTGCTCCAGGCTCCTGATCAAGTTTATGGCTATTTCTCCATGTTTTCTTCTGAAAATCTGATGGCTGCATTTCCCATTTAGCTTTTGACCCCTTTGGAGGTCATTTTTGTATAGAGTGTGAGGTGCAGGTCTTTCTCTTTTTTGCCTGTAAATGTTGAGTTGTTCTAGCACTGCTTGTGGACGTGCAGCAGAAGGGACATCGTGCTAGTTCCCAGATTAGGCTTCAAGAGGCCTTCGGAGCGTCCTCTCCTTGGAGTTCTCCCTGCACCCTGAGAACAAGCTTGGGATAGCCTGGGGGAGGATGAGACCTTGTTGGGGGAGAGCCCAGCTGTCCCAGACAAGGTCAGCCTGAACCATCCCTCCCATTCTTAGACACGTGAGATCTGGCCAGGATCAGCATGGCAAAAGTTGGTCCAGATTTTCTGGAGGTAATTTTGCAGTACATGAGCCAAATTTATAATATATGTTTGCAGTTTGGAGCAGTCTTTATGATTCCAGTATCTTAGGCTAAAGAAATAATTAAACTAACGTTCAAAGCTATGGAAAGGACATCTCTAGGCCAGATGCGGTGGCTCACGCCTGTAATCCCAGCACTTTGGGAGGCTGAGGCAGGAGGATCGCTTGAGCCCAGGAGTTCAAGACCAGCCGGGGCAATATAGTGAGATCTCATTCCTACAAAAAAATTTAAAAAAAAATTAAGCTGGGTGTGGTGACGTGCTCCTGTAGTCCCAGCTATTTGGGAGGCTGAGGTGGAAAGATGGTCTTAGCCCAGTAGGTTGAGGTTTTGGTAGGCCAGGTGACAAAGTGAGACCCTGATTTAAAAACAAACAAACAAAGAACATTTCTTATACTAGCAAAAGTTTGAAACACCTGCGTGTTCATCAGTAGTGGAATGGTTAAATTAGGGTGCATACACAGGGTGGAATACTCTGAAACTTACAAATGACGACACAGCTCTAAAGGAAACTGTTCATACTACATTCTTCAGTGAACAAAGCAAATTAGAAAGTATGACATATTTTATCATAAGAACCTTTTTAAAAAATTTTTTTTTTAAATTTTAATTTTTTGAGTGGGAGTCTCACTCTGTTGCCCAGGCTAGAGTGCAGTGGCATGCTCGGCCACCACAGCCTTGACCTGCTGGGCTCAGGTGATCCTTCTGCCTCAGCCTTCCAAGTAGACGGAACTACAGGTGTGTGCCACCAAACCCAGCTAGTTTTTTGATTTATTGTAGAGACGGGGTCTTGCCAAGTTGCCCGGGCTGGTCTAGAACCTGCAGATTCAGTCAATCCTCTCGCCTTGTCCTCCCAAAGTGCTGGAATTACAGGCTGAGCCACCGAGCCTAGCCTTTTAAAATTTTATTTTATTTTATTTTATTTTTTTGAGTTGGAGTCTTACTCCATCACCCAGGCTGGAGTGCAGTGGCAAGCTCACAGTCACCTCAGGGTCGACCCGCTGGGCTCTGGTGATCCTTCTGCCTCAGCCTTCCAAGTAGTCAGAACTACAGGCGTGTGTTACCACGTCCGGTTAATTTTTGATTTATTGTAGAGACGAGGTCTCGCCAAGTTGCCTAGATGGGTCTCGAACCTGCAGGTTCAGGCAATCCACTGGCCTTGGCCTCCTAAAGGGCTGGGATTATAGGCTGAGCCACTGAGCCTGGACACAATTTTTTTATTTTAAAGATGTAGGGTACAATTCAGGGTGAGGTATACAAATATTCATTATGTAGATACCCTTGTGGATGAGGTGTGCCCCCACCTTCGGCAGTTTCCCATTACTGCCGATCCTGCCCCTGTTTTTCTTTTCTTTTTTAAAATTATTATTTATTGGAGGGATGACTTGTCCAGGCTGGTCTCAAACTCCTGGGCTCATGTGATCCTGCTACCTCGCCCTCCAAAGTGTTGGAATTACAGGAGTGAGCCACTGTGCCCGGCCTCCATTTTGGAAAAATATCAATATGATATGTATATACACATATACAGCTTTGTTTTGCAAAGTTGCATGGAACCCTTATAGTGATCTGATTTCCCTGGAGCAACTCTCAGGTGACCTTCCCAGAGCTGCTCGTTCATAGGAGAGGAGCCTGTCCACATCTTCAGTCTGGTCTTTTCGGCTTCCCACTGGATGGCAAAGTTACAGGTGCACATCACAGCTGAAGTCCAGGCCGCAGGTTGTATGTGCAAGGTCACTGGACTCGGCGTCAGAAGACTTCAGTTCCACATTGGTTCCTCTCTCTGAGTTTCTGTGTCCTCTTCGGTACAACTGGGCTTCATTTGTCAAACAAGAAACGTGTATTGAATATTACTGTGTGCAGGCCTGTGGCTGGGTGCTTGGGGCCCACTTGCCCAAGCTACCTCCCTCAGAGCAGTGATGAGAGCATCAATTCCTAAAGGAACACAATTACAACAGGAAATGAAATCCCAGGCACTGAGCTGGGCTTTCAGAAGTCTCATTAAGTAGAGGAAATGAAACTGGCTCCATTATAAAGCAAATGGAGCGATACAGTGGTTAAGAACTCGGGCTCGGTAGGCAATTGCCTGAGTTCAAATCCTGGCTCCACCAAAATTTGAGGGAATTGTTAGCCTCTTTTGGTTCCGTTACCTCCATCTGTAAAATGGGAATGAGAACTCTGGTTCTTTCCATGCGGTGGTTGTAAGGATTAAATGAGTTACTGTGTATAAAACCCTTAGAATAATGTCTAGAAGCCGGGTGTGGTGGCTCAGGTCTGTAATCCCAGTACATTGAGATGCCAAGGCGGGAGGATTTCTTGAGGTCAGGAGTTTGAGACCAGCTTGAGCAACATAGTGAGACCTCATCTCTATAAAAACTTTTTAAAAAATGTAGCTGGGCATGGTGGTGGTGCACACCTGTAATCTCAACACTTTGGGAGGTTGAGGTGGGAGGATTGCTTGAGCCAAAGAGGTCAAGACTACAGTGAGTCGTGACTGCACCACTGTACTCTAGCCTGGAGGACAGAGCAAGATCCTGTTTCAAAAAGGGGGAAAAAAAAAAAGAATAGTGTCTAGCACATAGTAAGAGCTCAATGAATATTATCTGTTATTGTTATTACTATGATTTGGAATGGAAAATACATCAGACCAGGTGTTTCTAACACAGATATCACTAAGCTGATATCAGAGGGTGGTCTGGTTGTGACAATTTCCTTCTACTCGTGGCCAGGCTTTTTTTTATCATCTGATCACCTAGGTCAATGTCCACTCACTCTCTTGCTGATCCATGAACACCTCCAAAGGTTTTGTGTGCCATTGGCAAGAAGGACATTCCCGGCTGGAGAAGAGAGTCCAGAAGCCACTTCTGGAAACTTCAGACCAGCTTCCCAGGTCCATGAGGAGAGAGGGGGTCATCTGCTCCCTGATGGGGACTCTCAATTCTGCCCATTATCTAAAGGGTGTGGTGTGTTTGTCTTATTGCTCTAATCATGCATGGCTTCCATTCCCGACGTCTTCACAGGGTTCAAGATAGCTGTTAGATTTCCAGTCATTCTATTTACATTTTTTATTTTTTCCAAAGGATTTATTGGATCAATTAAGAAAACGGTCCTTACATTGGGACTACATATATTCTGGCTTCAGCCTCCCAAAATGCTGAGATTACAGGTGGTGTGGTACCACTACCATGCCCAGTTAATTAAAACAAATTTTTTTGGCCAGGTTTGGTGGCTCAGCCTGTCATCCCTGCACTTTGGGAGGACAAAGCGAGTGGATTGCCTGAGCCCGTGGGTTCAAGACCAGTCAGGGCAACTTGGTGAGACCTTGTCTCTACAATTAATAAAAAAAAAATTAGCCAGGCGTGGTGGCATGTACCTGTAGTTCCAGCTACTTGGAAAGCTGAGGCGGAAGGATCACCGGAGCCCAGCAGGTCGAGGCTGGGGTAGCCGTGAGTGTGCCACTGCACTCCAGCCTGGGCGACGGAGTGAGACTCCAAATAAAAAAAAAAAACAATTTTTTTTTTTTTTTGTAGAGATGAGATCTTACTATGTTGCCCAGGCTGGTCTCAAACTCCTGACCTCAAGAAATCCTCCCTCCTCAGCCTCTCGAAGTGCTGGAATTACAGGCATGAGCCACCCCACCACACCTGGCTTCTAGACATCATTCTAAGTGTTTAAAATAGATATATTTATATATGTAAATAATTTATATTTAATATATATATTTAATATAATATATATGTTATATTAGATAAGGTATTGCTCTGTCACCCAGGCTGGCATGCAGTGGCATAATCATATCTCACTGCAGCCTCTAATTCCTGGCCTCAAGAGATCCTCCTGCTTTGGCCTTCCAAAGTGCTGGGATTACAGGCATGAACCACCATGCCCAGCCTGGCATACATGTTTTGCAAATATATATATATATTTTGAGTCAGAATCTCACTCTGTCTTTCAGGCTGGAGTGCAGTCAGTGGCATACTCACGGCCACTGCAGCCTTGACCTGCTGGGCTTAGGCAATCCTTCCGCCTCAGCTTTCCAAGTAGCTGGAACTACAGGCGCGTGCTACCACGCCCGGCTAATTTTTTGATTTATTGTAGAGACAAGATCTTGCCAAGTTGCCCAGGCAGGTCTCGAACCCACAGGCTCAGGCAATCCACTCACCTCGGCCTCCCAGAGTGCTGGTCTTATAGGTGTGAGCCACTATGCCCAGGCTTCACTAATCTCTTGCTAGCGACTCTACCTGTTTTGTTTTTCTGAGTTGGAGTCTCACTCCATCACCCAGGCTGAATGCAGTGGCACACTACTCATGGCTACCCTAGTGTCGACCTGCTGGGCTCCAGCGATTCTTCCGCCTCAGCCTTCCAAGTAGCAGGAACTATAGGCACGCGCTACCACGCCTGCTAATTTTTTATTCATTATAGAGATGAGGTTTTGCTAAGTTGCCCTGGCTGGTCTTGAACCCACAGGCTCAGGCAATCCACTAACCCAGGCCTCAGAAAGTGCTGGGATGACAGTCTGAGCCATCAAGCCCAGCCGCCTTTTTTGTTTTTTGGGGCTTGTTTTTGAGTAAGAGTCTTACTTTGTCACCCAGGCTGATGTGTGATAGCACGATCATGGTTCACTGTCGCCTCAATCTTCTGGGCTCAGGCATTCCTTCCACCTCAGCCTCCTGAGTAGCTGGGACTGCAGGCATGTGCCACCATGCCTGGTTAATTTTTCGATTTTTTTGTAGAGACAGGAGTCTCACTGTGTTGCCTAGGCTGGTCTTGAACTCCTAGACTCAAGCCATCCTCCTTCTCAGCCTCCCAAAGTGCTGCAATTACAGGTGTGAGCCACCATGCTGGGCCTGACTCTGCCATTTTGGATCCCATATAGCTGGTCTGCTCTTGGCCCATTCTGGCCTTAACTTTCAAGCTGAGCACCTTTCTTCTTACCTGGTGTGTCTTAAGGGTCTCAATATCTTAGTCCAAGGTGAGACCTGCTGTGCTCTCTCATCGTCATTGGTTGGGTGTGTAGGGCACAGGAATGGCGGTACAGGTTAGAGAATATGAAACAAAACCAGGGCACTTGTACTCTTTCAGCAGGATCCCAGGGTGGCAGTAGCCAATAAAGAGGGGCATGGTTTTGGGATGCAGTGATGGACAATTTTTTTTTTCTTGAGTTGGAGTCTCACTCTGTCGCCCAGACTGGAGCGCAGTGGCTACTGCAGCCTCGACCTGCTGGGCTCCGGCGATCCTTCCACCTCAGCCTTCCAAGTAGCTGGAACTACAGGTGCGTGCTACCACGCCCGGCTAATTTTTGATATATGGTAGAGATGAGGTCTCGCCAAGTTGCCCACAGGGCTCAGGCAATCCACTGACCTCGGCCTCCCAAAGCGTGGGATTACAGGCTGAGCCACCGAGCCCAGCCAGTGATGGACAATTATCTTTCTGTATGCGCCCGCCTCTTCAGTCTTTATGTCAATGAAGGACACGATGAACACTCACACACGGGTCAGTATATCAGTTGGCTAAGGCAATGTCATACTGTGGCAAGAAACAATGATGCTGAAGTCTCAGTGGCTTAAAACAAACCTGTGGAGCATGTTACGTGGTCAACACTAATTGACTTTGGCTGTGCTGTATTCTGTTTCTTCTGGCCTCAGGACCCAAGCTTAGGAGAGCCCTGATCTGGGATGCTGCCCCCCTGGAGAAAGGAAAAGAGGATAAAGGTGGATCCACACGGTGGCTCGTAAGGTTGTTTGGAAGGGGCGGAGGTTTTTTGTGTGTGTGTGTGGCTGTTGTTTCTTTTTCTTTTTCTTTGAGTTGGAGTCTTACTCTGTCATCCAGGCTGGAGCACAGTGGCACGCTCACGGCCACTGCAACCTCCACCTGCTGGGCTCTGGCGATCCTTCCGCCTCAGCCTTCCAAGCCGCCGGAACTACAGCTGTGTGCCACCATGCCCGGCTAATTTTGATTTATTGTAAAGACGAGGTCTTGCCAAGTTGCCCGGGCGGGTCGTGAACCCGCAGGCTCAGGCAATCCACTCGCCTCAGCCTCCCAAAGTGCTGGAATTATAGGCATGAGCCACCGAGTCCGGCAGGGGCGAAGGTTACTTCTGCTCACATTCCATTGGCTAAAGCAATTCCTCGGCCAAGCCAGAGGTCAATGAGGAGAGCGGATATCTGTCCATAGGACAGTATTTTCAACAAATAAACATTCTTCTCTAGTTCATCGCCGTCAGCATCATTAGTCCCACTTTGCAGGTGAGAAGACTAAGGCTAAAAGATGGAACACCATCAAGGTCATAGATTAGAACCCATCTCCGTCTGGCTTCAACGCTGGTCCATGTGACTAGGTGTGGTGGCTCACGCCTTGTAGTCCCAGCATTTTGGGAGGCTGAGTTGGGAGGACTGCCTGAGTTTGAGACCAGCCTGGACAACATAGGGAGACCTTGTCTCAAAAAAAAAAAAAAAAAGAAAGAAAAGAAAAAAGTAAATAAAAACCGGCTGGTCCATGCAGTCTCTTTTCAGATGATGACGATGATGATGAATTATTATTATTTTATACTGTGTGGGCACCTGAAATTGTTCTTTTTACAGAGGCATGGCCATGTGTTTTCAGCCCTAAAAGTTTCTCCATGAAAACCTCTAGCTGGGCTCGGTGGCTCAGCCTGTAATCCCGTGCCTTTGGGAGGCTGAGGTGAGTGCATTGCCTGAGCCTGTGGGTTCGAGGCCCGCCTGGGCAGCGAGACCTCATCTCTACAATAAATCAAAAAAATCAACCGGGCGTGGTAATGCGCGCCTGTAATTCCAGCTACTCGGAAGGCTGAGGCAGAAGGATCTCCGGAGCCCAGCAGGTCGAGGCTGCGGTGGCCGGGAGCGGCCACTGCACTCCAGTCTGGGCGACCGAGTGAGACTCCAACTCAAAAAAAAAAAGAAAACCTCTGGAGTGAAACCACCTTTGAAAACTTCCTGAAAGGATGCGAAGCTGGAAAGGGGTCAGGCTTGTGGAACTCCTCCCATGGGAGCCCACTCTCTTCCATTTAGTCATTTTTTCAACTGTTGAATTATTTATCTGCATTATGGGTCTGTAGGTCCTCTGGACAGGGATCGCCTCTCATTTATCACCTTTTGTTTTTGTGTTTCTTGTGTGTGTGTGTGTGTGTGTGTGTGTGTAAGCCTGAGCTCCTCGAAGTTTTTTCTCTAGGCAAATTTTGAAACTTCCGGATTGCAATGAATATTCAGATTCATGAAAAATTATTAGTGGGGTGGAGAGAGTATCTTGAGGTGGGCATGGGAGGGGGCGGGGAAACAGAAGTTACCGTCAGTATGGAGAATTCTTCATGATGTTTGTAAACATGTAAATATCCCCTGCCATCGGCGCTGTCTTCCTGGTTTCCGAGTCTCTGGTTCAGGTGCATGGTGCTGTGTGGTAACGATGGGTAGGGGCTGGTCCAGCGGCTCACAATAATTTCAGCAGTTTGGGAGGCAGGAGGATGGCTCGAGGCCAGGAGTTCAAGACTAGCCTGGACAACACGGCAAGACCAAACGTGCAAAACGCCTGCCTACACACACACACACACACACACACTGGTGGCATGGGCCTGTAGTCCCAGCTACTTGGGAGGCTGAGGCAGGAGGACCGCCTGAGCCCAGGAGTTCGAGGCTGCAGTGAGCTATGATCGCGCCACCGTACTCTAACCTGGGCGACTGAACAAGGTCCCGTCTCTAAAAAATGAAAGAAGAATAAAATAACAATGGACAGGCTCTGACCTGCCAGGCTCATGCGTGTCCATCGGGGCGGGGGGCTTGGGGGAGGCCCCGGGAGGGACGTGCACGAACCCGCGAGTTCGCTCCCCTCTC
>NW_007253740.1:305918-306504 GCF_000164805.1 Carlito syrichta | reverse complement strand
TCCCCGCCTGCCTTCCCCAGGTCGGGGCTTGCCGCCTCCAGTCTCCGTAAAGGAAGTTTTGCCCAAAACAAAAACAAGAAAGAAAAGTCGAGGAAAGCACCCGCCCCCCTTCAAAACGGGCCGCCGGCTATTGAAATCCCGACTTCCGTCTCGGGCGCCTTGTGAGGCTTCCTGGGCACGCTCCCGTCTCAGCTGGAGGCCTCGTGGGGGCCACGGCGAAGGGTGGGACCTCACGGAAAGGGGCGCCGAGCGCTGGGGCGGCGGGCGTGTGTGGGGACCCTAGGGAGGCGGACAGCGCCGCTGTTTACTTTTTAATCCTTTCCACTTTGTCTTCAAGAAACATGCCACGGGGAGATGGAAAGGCCCACAGCCAGCAGAACAGCCCTTGTCGGAGAGGTTGTTGGTGGGATCTTGGGTCCTGCCTTTAATAGTTCCTGGAGCTTTTTAATTAGTTAATCAGTCAATTAATTAATTTATTTATTTTGGAGTTGGAGTCTCACTCTGTCGCCCAGACTGGAGAGCAGCGGCCCCTCCCGGCCACCGCAGCCTCGACCTGTTGGGGCCCAGCGATCCTCCCGCCTCAGCC
>NW_007253740.1:302034-305673 GCF_000164805.1 Carlito syrichta | reverse complement strand
TATTGTAGAGATGAGGTCTGGCTGCCCAGGCGGGTCTCGAACCCGCGGGCTCAGGCCATCCGCTCACCTCAGCCTCCCCAAGGCGCGGGATGACAGGTTGAGCCACCGAGCCCGGCTGATTTTTAATTTTTTGGTTGAAGTCTCGCTCTGTTGTCCAGGCTGGAGTACAGGGGCACGCTCACCCACACCGCAGCCTCGACCTGCTGGGCTCCGGTGATCCTTCTGCCTCAGCCTTTCTAGTAGCTGGAGCCACAGGCGTGTGCACCACACCCGGGTAATCTTTTTTTTATTTATTATAGAGAGGATGTCTCACCATGTTGCTCAGGTTGGTCTCCAACCCCGGAGCTCAGGCAGTCCTCCCGCCTCGGCCTCCCAAAGTGCTGGGATTACAGGCTTGAGCCACCGCGCCCAGCCAGTTCCTGGATCTTCGTAGATCTGGCACCCTTCAGCGTGCTTGTGAGATTTGAGTCCCACCCGGGAAAGGCTCGCTTAGTTCTGCTGGCTAGACCAGATGACTTGGTGATCTCTTTCTGTGGGTTGCTGGGAAATGTTCAGATTGCCGTGAATTACCTGAAACTCAGTTTGGAGTACCATGACTTCTGAAGAAGGGAAACTGATGAGGTCGTTGTTTCGGCGCTGATGTTCTAGATTATCAAGCTTTCCTAGGCACCTGGGTTTACCTTGGAAATCTGTTACTATGTCAGTGGAAGTTGCTCTTAACTTTTGAAATCTTTTATTTCTCAAAATAGCCCCCGTGTCTGCCTTGCCTCTCTTTGTCCCTCTTTGATTCGTGAAAGCTGAAAAAGAATAGTTGGGGTGCGTGGGATGAGAGAGATACGGGATGACTAAATCTGATTTCAGTTCTGGGTAATTGTGTCTTGTGAACTGCAGCTGGGGGTGCCGTTTTGGGGGCAGCATTTTGTTGGGTGTTGGCAATCACTCTGAATGCTTTTTTTTCAAGTAGCTTATGAGGCCAGCCGAGCTTTTACCCTGCATTATAGCTATTCAGCTTGCTGGGGGAATTGTATTTTACCTGCATGTGTATTAAAGGATTTGTTCTCTGGCGTGGATTTGGGAGGCACGGGGGTAACATTCTTTTGCATTATTTTCAACCCACTGTGGTGTTTAGATTGGAGGCAAGTTTGAGAAGAGGTGAAATTAGCACTAATAATAATACTTAGGTGATTGCAGGCTACCTAGGTGCAGTGTGGTAGCGTGTGCTGAAGTGAGGTCAGGTCTTCAGTGAGTTTGTTTACCGTGATTTATAGCCGTCTGCCAATGTTCGTTCTTACCACAGTGGACTCACTATTTTCCAAGTCTACCACTGACTCCAAAAGCATTGTCTCTAATGGTTCATGTCTCAGTGTGAGGGTTCTACTTCCCTCTGTGTGTTCTCTGTACTATGGCTCAGGGTCCATTAGCGGTCTGGAGAAGATTTATAGTGACTCTGTTACTGCACAGTGCTCCCTTCTGTAAGGGTCTTATAAAGAGACAGTTAGATCAGAGAAAAGGATGAACACAGAGGATAAAAATGGAAACCTTGCACATGTATTCATCTGCTCAATTAATGCATTTTATTTTGTTCCTTTATTTAATTTTTTGTAGAGACCAGGTGTTGCTATGCTGCCTGGGCTGGTCTTGAACTCCTGGCCTCAAGCGATCCTCCTGCCTCAGCTTCCCAAAGTGCTGTGATTGCAGGCGTGGACCATTGCATCTGGCTGTAATTTGTTTATTCAGACCGTATTTTACTGAGCACCTACTATGTGCCCGACACTATTCTAGGAGCAGGAGCTACTCCAGTGAGCAAAACACATGGGTGTCTTCTCATAAATCAACGAGGGAGACATAGAATTAAAGAGTAGAATGAGCCCACACCCTCCCTTTCCCTAGTCTAGGGAAATGCCTTGGTGCAAATAGGTGGGCTAACTCACTCATGCTGTCCTTATTATTATTTTCTTATTTTTGAGTCGGAGTCTCTGTCGCCCAGGCTGGAGTGCAGTGGCATGATCACGACAATCATGGCTCACAACAGCCTTGACCTTCTGGGCGCAGGTGATCCTTTCTTTCACCTCAGCATCCCGAGTAACTGAGACTACAGGCTCGAGCTGTCACTCCTGGATAATGAACAAAAAATTTTTTTTGTAGAGACAAGGTTTTGCCATGTTGCCCAGGCTGGACTTGAATTCCTGGCCTCAAGCAGTCCTCTCACCTCTGCCTCCCCAAATGCTGGGATGCTGTGCCACGGTATCCAGCCCCATATTGGCTTTCTTATTTTATTTTGAGTCGGTGTCTCACTCCATCGCCCAGGCTGGAGTGCAGTGGCATGCTCATGGCCACCCCAGCGTCGACCTGCTGGACTCAGGTGATCCTCCCGTCTCAGCCTTCCACGTAGCCAGAACTACAGACACACGCTACTACACCCGGCTCATTTTTGATTTATTGTAGAGATGAGGTTTCGCCAAGTTGCCCTGGGCTGGTCTTGAACCCACAGGCTCAGGCAATTCACTCTCCTCGGCCTTCCAAAGTGCTGGGATGACAGGCTGAGCCACTGAGTTCGGCCCACACTCCCTTTCTTTATGGGTCTCGACTTCCTCCTTGGTCAGTTCTTTTCAAATTATCTGCCAAATTGTCAAATTAACAAATCTCCAGCTACAGAGTTCTTGGTGCACCCACTCAGGCTGCTGTGCCTTTGTAATGTTCTTGAGCTCCCAGGACTTAACCCCATCACCCACTCGCAGTGTGTTCCCGGGTGTCCTCCTGTCCGTCCTCATGCTGCTGGAAAGCTGATATTCCAACGTGCAGCGTCGTTGTTTGCCTTCATTTGTGGCACTCTCGGGCCATCCCCACTCCCTTAGGAAGGCAGTTTGGGCCAGAACACAAAACGAATGACCACAAGAGAGGTCACAGGAGAGAAAATGGCCCGATGTGGCACATTCTCAACCCCCGAGAGTAAGCCGGGGTCCCTGGCGTACACTCAGGTGAGCGTGTGAAATAATTACAGTGTAAGAAGAACATGCACTA
Organism: Carlito syrichta; assembly: GCF_000164805.1. NCBI lineage: Eukaryota > Metazoa > Chordata > Mammalia > Primates > Tarsiidae > Carlito > Carlito syrichta. The sequence continues at coordinate 302,652 of NW_007253740.1, read as the reverse complement.
AGGGCTTTCTCTAGTTCATTGTTATAGACACTAGAAGACTATTTCAGGCAGAATAGCGCTGTATAGATTTACAGGCTGGCACATGCATCTAGACAGATGAACAAACAAAATTTCAGAAAGTGACAAGTGCTATGAAGGTTTAAAAAAAGGGTGATGAGGCCGGGCAGGGTGGCTCATGCCTGTAATCCCAGCACTTTGGGAGGCTAAGACAGGAGGATTACCTGAGGCCAGGAGTTCGAGACCAGCCTGGGCAACGTAGCGAGACCTTGTCAATATCAATGATTAGCCGGGCACGGTGGCACGGGCCTGTAGTCCCAGCTACCTGGAAGGCTGAGGCAGAAGGAGCGACTGAGCCCAGGAGGTTGAGGGTACGGTAGCTGTGAGTTTGGCACTGCACTCCAGCCTGGGTGACAGAATGAGACCCAGACTCAAAAAAAGAGGGAAAAAAAGGGGATGATGAGATAAACAAAGGTGGGGAACCTAGTGTCCTTTTGTTATTCACTTTTTTTTTTTTTTGAGTTGGAGTCTCACACTGTCACCCAGACTGGAGTGCAGTGGCCACTCCCGGCCACCGCAACCTCGACCCGCTGGGCTCCGGCGATCCTTCCACCTCAGCCT
>NW_007253740.1:300915-302014 GCF_000164805.1 Carlito syrichta | reverse complement strand
GCCACCGCAACCTCGACCCGCTGGGCTCCGGCGATCCTTCCACCTCAGCCTTCCGAGTAGCCGGAATTACAGGCATGCGCTACCATGCCCGGCTAGTTTTTTGATTTATTGTAGAGATGAGGTCGCGCCAAGTTGTCCAGGCAGGTCTCGAACCCGCGGGCTCAGGCAGTCCACTCACCTCAGCCTCCCGAGGCGTGGGATTACAGGCTGAGCCACCGAGCCTAGCTTGTTATTAACATTCAATCTAGGGCACTTTCTTTTCTTTTTTTTTTTTTTTCATTTCACCACTACACTGAGTAGAGCACTATCTTTTTTTTTTTTTTAGTTGTCGTCTCACTCTGTCACCTAGGCTGGAGTGCAGTGGCACACTCATAGCCATCACAGCCTCGACCTGCTGGGCTCAGGTGATCCTTCTGCCTGAGCCTTCCAGGTAGCTGCAACTACAGGCACGCGCCACCACACCCAGCTAATTTTTTGATTTATTGTAGAGATGAGGTCTCGCCAAGTTGCCCAGCTGGTCTCCAACTTGTGGGCTTAGGCAATCCTCTGACCTCGGCCTCCCAAAGTGCTGGAATTATAGGCGTGAGCCACCGCGCCCGGCGAGCACTCTTTTATCACCCATTCTTGGTTTTTCATACAGAGTGAACCAGAGTGAGGAACAAAAACCGACAAACAAACAGACAACCCCCCAAGAACTTGGGAAGGCAGATCACATAGCACCTAGTGGGCCAGGATGGAATTTCTGACCATGTTCTGGTTGCCCGGAAGGACTTCAGGCAGGAGAGGGACACCGTCTGATTGGTTCACTCTGGCCGCTATGCAGAGGTGAGAAGTTCAGGGGGCCAGAGCAGGAAGCAGGGAGATCGGTCAGGCGCCCATGGCGGTGGTCCAGGTGAGAGATGCTAGGAGCTTGAACTTGGGAGTTGGGGAGAATCAAGGAGGCAGGCTAGAGCTGGTGTGGAGAGGGTGGGCATTGCTGATGGTCTGGACGTAAAGATGAGAGAAGGAGCCAGGCTCGGTGGCTCAGCCTGTAATCCCGCGCCTTTGGGAGGCTGAGGTGAGTGGATTGCCTGAGCCCGCGGGTTCGAGACCCCTGCTG
>NW_007253740.1:286636-300895 GCF_000164805.1 Carlito syrichta | reverse complement strand
GCAGAAGGATCGCCGGAGCCCAGCAGGTCGAGGCTGCGGTGGCCGGGAGCGGCCACTGCACTCCAGTCTGGGCGACTGAGTGAGACTCCAACTCAAAAACAAACAAACAACCAAACAAACAAAAAGATGAGAAAGGGGGGAGGGGCATGGATCGCTTTGGAGTGGCGGGCCGAGAGGCCGGAGGTGGAGGTGACCTTTGTGGAGATGAGGGTACCAGGAGAGGAATGTGTTTGTGGGTCTGGGGAGGCACAGCCATGAGTGCTGTGTGGGCCGTGTGCAGTCTGAGATGCCCCCGCCAAGTCAGAAATTGGCTCTGGGAACTCTTATTTGCCTTACAGCTACTTTTACTCTCAAGCCAAAGTAGAACTTGGTGGTTGCTTGTATGCCAAGTATTTGAGGAATTTTTTTTTTTTTGACGTGGGAGTCTCACTCTTGCTTCTTCTTCTGTTTTTGAGTCAAGGTCTCACTCTTGCCCAGGCTGGAATGCGGTGGCATGTTCATGGCTCACCCCAGGCTCAACCTACTGGGCTCAGGTGATCCTTCTGCCTCAGCTTCCCGAGTAACCGGGACTACAGGCAAGTGCTATCATGCCTGGCTTAGTTTTTTATTTTTTGTAGAGATGAGGTCTTGCAGTGTTGCTCAGGCTGGTCTTGAATGCCTGGGCTCAAGCAGTTCTCCTGCCTTGGGTTTCCAAAGTGCTGGGATTACAGGTGTGAGCCACCGCACCTGGCCATTGGAACTTTAATTTGTCCATTTTAAGCGGTCCCTTTCTGGTCCTTAAAATTCTTGGTTTTGCTGGGCACAGTGGCTCACACCTGTAATCCCAGCACTCTGGGAGGCGGAGGCGAGAGGATTGCCTGAGGCCATGGGTTCAAGACCAGCCTGGGCAACTTGTCAAGCCTTCGTCTCTACAATAATGTTAGCTGGATGTGGTGGCATGTGCCTGTGGGTCCAGCTTCTTGGAAGGCCGGGGCAGGAGAATCGCCTGAGCCCAGCAGGTTGAGACTGTGGTGGCTGTGAGCGTGTCACTGCACTCCAGCCTGAGCGACAGAGTGAGACTCCAACTAAAAAAAAAATTACTGGTTTTTATTTTTGAGTGTTGTGGTTATGGGACCTTATTAGCATAATGATGGTAGAGTTCTTTGGGGAGGAGATGATGACTTCATTTTGAAGGGATCGTTTAAAAACTTGGAACCAGCCGGGCTCGGTGCCTCAGCCTGTAATCCCGTGCCTTTGGGAGGCTGAGGTGAGTGGATTGCCTGAGCCCGCAGGTTCGAGACCCACCTGGGCAACTTGGCGAGACCTCATCTCTACAATAAATCAAAAAATTAGCCAGGCGTGGTAGTGCACGCCTGTAGTTCCAGCTACTTGGAAGGCTGAGGCAGAAGGATCTCTGGCGCCCAGCAGGCGAGCCTGCAGTGGCCGAGAGCAGCCACTGCACTCCAGTCTGGGCGACAGAGTGAGACTCCAACTCAAAAAAAAAATTTAATAAATAAATAAAAATAAAAACTTGGAACCAAATCTTTATAGCCTTCCTTCCCAGCCTCTGATCTCTACCCCTCTTCCCGGCTGTTTTTCTCTCCCCGTGCTTTGCTACCATCAAACTCGCTCCATATTTTACTTTTTTTGGTCTCTCCTCATGAGAATATAAGTTCCCTGAGGGCAGGGAATTTTGTCTTTCTTGGTCACTGCTGTGTTCCCAGTATTGAGAACAGAGTCTGGCATTTGATAACGGTAAAGTTAGTATTGTTGAATGCCTACGAAAATGGAATAAATGACAGAGAAGAAATCAAACCAGGGCTGCATTCTGTTTTGGCCAGTGTTGATGCGATTATTACGTATAGGTCTTGGTTCTGTTCCTGCTTGTCACCCTGTCCTTGTGTTTGTGTGTTTATCATTTGCCCTGTTCTCTGCAACCATCAGTCTTTGTTCCCTGGGCCAGGAGTGTAACTTTTCTCATGGCATGCCCACTGTGACTCAGGGCCTCCCACAACGCACCCAGAGTGGGTCGTTAGTGGCCAAGTGTCCAAGGCTTTTGACTCGATCCAGATTACCAGAACACTCTGAGAATGCAGTGTGTAGCCCCCAACATTTGGGGGCTACGTATCCCGTTTTAAAAAGTCACTGGGGGTACATGCTACTTTCTAAAGCCACACTGAATTAAAGGGAGTGTTTCTGAGTATTCGGATACTTTTAGAGGGGACCAGAGGTACCAGGGTTGAACACCACTGCTCTGGGTTTTATATTCTTACCTACGTGCACTTAGGAAATATTCGCACCTCTTGCTGTCTTATCTTCCAGCGTGTTTTGAGGCCACACACTGACATCCTTTAGGGACACTGGATTGCTTCACTGACAGTGGTAATGAAGGGGCGGTTGCCTAGGTTACAACTCAGTGTATGATATGATTTATTTACTTATGGTTCAGAATATTTATTGAGCACCTGCTCTGGGTTAACCACTGCCTGCAGAATCGGCTCCCACCCTCCTTTTAAAGTATATGTGTATTTGAGATTTACACCAAAATGGTTTTCTTTGGTAGGTGGGATTATGAGTGATTTTTCTTTTCTCCCGTCTTTAAGGTGAACTTACATCTGTTTTGCAGCTTGAAAACATTGTTGAGGAAACCACAGTTTTTGCGTTTTCACATAATCTCTGTGGAACTCTGAGTTTTGGGTGTACATTTGGAGTCTAACATATATTCAGGAAAGTACATGCATCGTACGTGCACACAGTCCAATGAGTCGGCACAGACAACACCCCCAGATCAAAGAAACAGCTGCCAGAACAGTCTGCACCCCTGTCCGTTTCCTTACTGTCCACACGGGGTCCACAGGTCTGACCTCGGTGCCATGCATGTGTTTGGCGTCCTCTGAACTTTGTATTGTGTAGTGTGTGATCTGTGGGATCATGTATCATGTCTGATTTATTTCTCTTAACATTGTGTGTGTGAGGCTTGTCCATATTTCTGCATAGTTGTGGCGTGTGCTCACTGTGTTTGGTATTCCCTTATGCAAATATGCTAAAAACACTTATATCTATTGTAAATTGGTGTTTGAATTCTTCTCAGTTTTTGGCCCTTATAAAATTAGTGCTGCTGTGGACATTCTAGTACATGTGTTTTAGAGAACATATGTGGGGTGCCAAAAAACATATACACATTTTTTTTTTTTTTGAGTTGGAGTCTCACTCTGTCGCCCAGACTAGAGGGCAGTGGCCGTTCTCGGCCACTGCAGCCTCGACCTGCTGGGCTCCGGCGATCCTCAGCCTTCCAAGTAGCTGGAACTATAGGTGCACGCTACCACGCCCGGCTCAGTTTTTGATTTATTGTAGAGATGAGGTCTCGCTGCCCAGGCGGGTCTTGAACCTGCGGGCTCAGGCAATCCACTCACCTCAGCCTCCCAAAGGCGTGGGATTACAGGCTGAGCCACCGAGCCCGGCTACATATACACATTTTAAGTGGTGTTAAGAGATGTTTGTTGTAATCAGAAGTGTCTGGACGCTGATGGTAACCACTCTGAGCACCTCTTATTGCAAAAGTCAAACATAACTTCTATTCATTGTATTGAGTATTACAATTTTAAAGCAGTTTTTTCCTTTCTTAAAATGTGTATATCTTTTTTTGGCAGCCTCTGTATGTGTATTCATTTCTGTGGCTGTATGAGGGGGAGACCCAAAACACCCCAGAACTTATTTACTAAAAATTGTGTATGTATTCTTTCATGTTTAAACTTGTCACCTTGAAAGTACTCTCCGTTTGATGCAATATACCATTGAGACACCTTTTCCACTGCTCACAACAGTTTTTGAATGTCAATTTTGATGCCTGTTAGTGCTTCTGCTGTGTTTTGTTTCATATCTTCCACGTTGGCAAAACTTTTCCCTTTGAGGGCTTTTTTCATCTGGAGAAATAAAAATAGGTCCCTAGAGGGGAAATTGGGTGAATAAGGAGGATGGACACGGAGGGTGGGACATAGGGGTAATGTCTGTCGTTTTTGGCCAAAAAGTGCTGAACACTCAGTGCAGTGTGGTCAGGTGGTTTGTATAAGTCACCCATCATAAAATAGGCAAAGGTGTTGAAAATATCTCCAAAAAGAATTTACTGAAGCTAAATGCAGCCTTACACCACAGTGCTAGCTGATACTCTGATGCCAGTGGGTTCTTAAATACCTACCTAGTGAGTCAAGCGTGTACCACGAGGGGCCCACCCTCCAAAAAATAATTCCATTTTGGATACCAAGAGTATATCTTTTGGGGTATAGTGTTCACAGATGTTCAGCTTATTAGATATTGCCAGGGAGTTTTCCACAGTGGTTGTATCCGTTCATACTTTCACCCAAAGCATCTGAGGACTCTGGGTGTACCACATTCTCATCCACACTTGATTTTGTCTTGTTTTCATTTCAGCTGGTCATGTGGGTGTGTGGTGGTCTCTCACGGTGATTTTCATTTGCCTTTCCCTGATGACTAATGAAGTTGAGCATCTTTCATGGGTTTATGGGCTGTTGGGATGGCATGTTCTGAGAGTTGCTATTTAAGTCATTTGCCTTTTACCTATGGATGTCTGGCTTGTAAGAGATCTTTATCCTGGGTGTGGGTCCTTTGATGGGTGACATGTGCATGGGCACTGCATCTGCAGAGAAAGCTGATACTTTCTTTGTGTCTGCCATTTTATCTCTAATGTCTTGATAACCACAGCTTGTTAATTGTAATGCAGTCACGTTTTTCAATTTTTTCCTTTTACGATTGGTTCTTTTTGATGCCCATTTAGGAAATCTTTGCCTACTTCTGGTCATGAAGATGTTTTATGATGTTTTATTTTATTTATTTATTTGTTTGCTTGACCAGCCTGGACAACTTGGCGTGACCTCATTTCTACAATAATTCAAAAAATTAGCTGGGCGTCGTAGTGCACGCCTGTAGTTCCAGCTACTCGGAAGGCTGAGGCGGAAGGATTGCTGGAGCCCAGCCAGGTCAAGGCTGCGGGGGCTGGGAGCGGCCACTGCACTCCAGTCTGGGCGACGGAGTGAGACTCCAACTCAAAATAAATAAATAAATAAATACATAAATAAATAAAACAAAAGACTTTTGTTAATTTCAAGATTTGTTAGAAGTTTGATTTGTTATTGTGTTACGGCGGGATCCAACAATTTACTGCTTCCCTCACTGCCAATCAAATATGAGAGACAGAAAGCTGGGAGAAGTAAGGAGTTTTATTCTGATACCATGAGATCAGGGTACAGGCTGTGTATCCACCAAAAACCAGTTTGTTCAAGCAGAGTTTCCATCCAGTATTTATAATAAAACATGCAGGTTTTTTTTTTTTTTGAGTCGGAATCTCACTCCATGACCCAGGCTGGAGTGCAGTGGCACACTCAAAGCCACTCCAGTGTCGACCTGTTGGGCTCCGGTGATCCTTCCATCTCAGCCTTCCAAGTAGCCGGAACTACAGGCGTGCGCTACCACACCTGGCTAATTTTTTATTTTTTTGTAGAGACAAGGTCTGGCCAAGTTTCCTGGGCTGGTCTCGAATCCACGGGCTCAGGCAATCCACTCGCCTCGGCCTTCCAAAGTGCTGGGATTACAGGCTGAACCACTGAGCCTGGCCTAAAACATACAGTTTTAAAATCTTTTTCCTACTTTTGATTAAGCATGACTTCATGTCTTATGACCATTACTCCTTTCTTTCTTAATGTTTAGATCCCCGACAGTTACTGTCACAAACCAGTGCTCAGATGACATCAATCCTGCCATTCTTCTAAGTTACAATTACCTTGAACCATTTGGGGCTGCGTACTTTCTAGTTGGTTACAGTTTTTGGCTTGTTCTGGGAGTTCTAGTTCCTAAGACGTGATTAAGTGTTATGCATAGCATTAATACGACGTGAAAGAAAGCAGTTGTCATTTAGAGAGTAAAGGAGCAGATACATTTCTGGGTTTTAGAAAGTTTCAGCACAGCCCATTTCTTATCTAGATCTGGCGGAGGCTTTTCCGGGGGATGTGCAGTCCTCTTGTGTGTGTCTCCTCCTTATCAGGGGGCTCAGTGAGGACGATTGTGTTCCCTTCAGTACCGGCAACAGTGACTAGATCCAAGGACAGTGAAGGGGGGACAAGGAAGAATGTTCACTTTCAAATTCAAATGAGCCGGGCGGTGGTACCTCACACCTGTAATCTCAACTCAAAAAAAAAAAAAAAAATTTTTGAACAGCTTCTAGACTGGGTGCAGTGATTTATGCCTGTCATTCCAGCACTTTGGGAGGCAGAGGCAAGAGGATTGCCTGAGCCCACGGGTTCGAGACCAGTCTGGACAACATGGCGAGACCTCGTCTCTATAATAAAATCAAAAAATGAGCTGGGCGTGATGGCATGCACCTGTAGTTCTAGCTACTTGGAAGGCTGAGGCCAAAGGATCGCCTAAGCCCAGCAGGTTGAGGGTGCAGTGGCCATGAGCAGCATGCCACTGCACTCCAGCTTGGGCGACAGAGTGAGACTCCAACTCCCCCCCAAAATGGCTTTTACGTTTAGCCCAACTCAGCTTACTATAAGTTTGTAAGTTTTTTCCAAATGACTATTTTAATATAACTAAAATGGCCTCTTTTCAACCTGTAACAATTGAGAAACATGGACCGCAGGCAGCAGCGAGACTGGAGTCAAGGCTTCCAATCTATTCATTTTCTGTGATCGCTGTAACAAATGACCCTGACTTCGTGTCTTAAAACAACATAGCTTTATTCTCTCAAGGTTCTGGAGAAGTCTCAAATCAGTTTCACTTGGACAAACTTAAGTGTGAGCAGGACAAGATCTTGGCACTCTCTCTGGAGACTCTAAGGGAAATCCATCTTTGCTGCTGCTTCTAGCTTTGGGTGGCTGCCGGCATCCCTTGGCTTGTGCTGCGTCACTCTGTTCTTGGCCTCTGCCTTTACTGCTCCATTCTCTCTGGGTGTCAGATCGCCCTTCATTCTCCTCTTAGAACTTCTGTGATTGTCAGATCATCCCGGACAATCTCCTCACCTCAAGAGCCTTCGTTTCATCCCATCTGCCACATGCCAACGTCTTTGCCGCGTAAGGCAACATTCATAGGTTCCATGGGCATCTTGTGGGGGGGCGGGGGTGGAGGGAGGGTCATTATTCAGACTCCCACCCGTAGTTCTAAGTTGGTTCTTCAGATCTGACTCCCCTCTACCACCCACCTTTCCCATCCTTCAATGGTTACCATGGTGACAGGCATCCGTTTCTTTCACTGAGGATCCAGGTCTCTGTTATGGCTGAAGTGGGCTTGTTAGGAGGGGCTGGTGGACTCATTCACTCCGTCTTATGAGACAGACCCCTCAGGTGGGTAAAGACAGGTCATGTTGTAAGGGAAGTCATTTCTTTCTTTTTCTTTTTGAGTTGGAGTCTCACTCTGTCGCTCAGACTGGAGTGCAGTGGCCGCTCCCGGCCGCCGCAGCCTCGACCTGCTGGGCTCCAGCGATCCTTCCGCCTCAGCCCTCCGAGTAGCTGAAACTACAGGCGCGCGCTACGACACCCGGCTAATTTTTTGATTTATTGTAGAGATGAGGTCTTGCCAAGTTGCCCAGGCGGGTCTCGAACCCGCGGGCTCAGGCAATCCACTCACCTCAGCTTCCCAAGGGTGTGGGATTACAGGCTGAGCCACCGAGCCCGGCATATTTTTTATTTTAAAACTGTGGAGTACAGTTAAGGGTTAGGTATAGAAATATTCATTGTGCGGGTACCCTTGTTGATGAGGTGTGTCCCCCCTTCCCCAGACAGATATTGACTACTGTTAATCCCACCTTCCCGTTGCCTCCTTTTTACCAAGCGATCTTGACAAGGTGTTCACCTCTTTGGGGCTTGGTCTCCTCTTCTGTAAAACGACACTTAACCTTGTCATGTGGTTGTGTGGCGACCATAGGCACCAGCCTGGGAACAGTGCTAGGTGCACAGTAGGTCATCAGCAGAAGTTTGAGAGTCTTGGTTTTAGACAGACGAGTTGTTCCGTGGACTCTGGGTGTGGTCGGTGATCACCTGAGACCCAGCCTTAGCCAGTCTGCAGGTGTGTCTCAGCCCCTCCCTGCATTGCATGATGCCCCAGGTGGCTTGAACGGGTTGGTTCACCCAGTGGCTGGCTGGCCGCGTCTGCTCCTTGGCCCCGTGGTTCCTCACAGTCCGCTTGGGGACGGTTGTCTGAGGACGCTGGGAAGAAAGAAGCGATGCAGGTCTTTGTGTCCTCAAAGAAGGGTTGAAACAATCGCACTGGAAACGTGGGAGGTCTTTCGCAGTTCTGTCTGGCTCCCATGGATGCGATTTGGGGCCAGGCCAAGCCAGAATTAAAAAGAAAACCATCCAGAGTTTGCATTTTGATAACCTAGACTGGATTGAATAGGGGCCCAGCCCAGAAACAAAGTGCTTTCTTTATCTGTGCCTCATGCAATGATATCGATAATAAGAATAACCTTAGGAAACATTATACGGCTTTTTGTTGTAGGTCTGTTCTTTGAAGGTCAAAGAAAGCATTGGAGCCATGAATAACTATTTCTTCGTAGGCTGTAGTTTTTAGGGGACTGTTTATGTTTTTGTGTGGTTTGGTCTCTTTCTATAAATACGTTGGTGAAAACATCAAGAGTTGAAAGGCAATTGACATTAGTTTTTAGGGACTCTTTTCCGGGATGTTTTAAGTGCTTATCTGCAAGTCATGTGGCCAGGGAAGGATGCGGCCAGGTGGGTGTGTGGCTCTGAAGCCCCCTGGGAGGTGCTGGGATTCAGTATGGGTAGACTTGGGGGCTCTGCCTGGGCCCTGCGTTCAGGGGATCAGGCGACATATACAAAGGACCTTCAACTTGTATCCACCATCAGAGCTTTGCAGGCTGTTAACAATGCAATAAAAAGCATCGCAACAATTTACCTGGGCCTTTTGGTTGTAAACATAACTCACAGCAGCCTCAGACTCTTGGGCTCAAGTGATCCTCCTGCCTCAGCCTCCTGAGTAGCGGGACCACAGATATGCACCACCATGCTTGGCTAAAATTTTTTTTTTTTTTAATAGAAATGGTGTCTTGCTGTGTTGCTCAGGCTGGTCTTGAACTCCTGGGCTCAAGGAGTCCTCCTGCTTCAGCCCCTAGGGTGTTGGGATTACAGGCGTGACCACTCCTGGCCTGGTTTTAAAGTTGAATCTGGAAAGAGTTGGGAAACTTTCCAAGGCCTGAATGAGCTGGCAGCATCAGCCCTCAGACACACTCCTCTTTGCATGTAATTAGGCCTGGTGGAATGTTTATACCCCAAATGTTTGTTGAGCGCCTTTTGTGTGTATGCCAAATGCCATGTGAGAAGCAGGAGACAGGAAGGGACGGCACGGGCCCTGCCTTATGGAGCCGACGGTCCGTAACAGGGGAGGCAGACTTTTTCTGTCAAGGCCAGTCAGTAAACAGCTTAGACTTTGTGGACTATACAGTCTCCATGGTAACAGAGCCATGCTTCCATTGTAAACACTTAGGTGTGTCTGTGTTCCAATAAAACTTTATTGACAAAACAGGCGGTGGGCTAGATATAGCCTGCCCAATGTAGTTTGATCATCCCCGAACTAAAATGATGCCCAGACTCCTCAGGTAGGTAGTTGAGGCAGCTCATTGTGGTGCCTGGGAGTAGAGATTCTGAGGTCCAGGAGTCTGTGTCGAAATCCTGGCTCTGGCTGGGCTCAGTGCCTCAGCCTGTCATCCCAGCACTTTGGGAGGCCGAGGCGAGTGGATTGCCTGAACCTACAGGTTCGAGACCAGCCTGGGCAATTTGGCAAGACCTCATCTCTACAATAAATCAAAAATTACAGGCAAGGCTGTGCGTGCCTGTAGTTCTGGCTACTTGGAAGGCTGAGGTGGAAGGATCGCCTGAGCCCAGCAGGTGAAGGCTGCAGTGTCCGTGAGCGGGCCACTGCACTCCAGCCTGGGCGACAGAGTGAGACTCCGACTCAAAAAAAAAAAAAAAAAGAAATCCTGGCTCTGCTCTTTATTACTTGGAGGACCCTGGACAAGGTATTTAACCTCAGTTTCTTTGTCTCTAAAATGGGAATAATAGAATGTCTGTGTCACAGAGTTTTGAAGATCAACTGAGAAGCTGTGTGTAGAGGGTTTAGGACAGTAGCCGACCCGTGAAAGCACCCATCAGATACAAGCGGCTGTGGCGTCCAGGACAGGGAAGACAAGGCCTTGCAGAAGGGAATGTTAATGGGAGGACGGTTCATCGTGCAGCCAAGGGCTTGAGAAGGGCTTCCCTGGGAGAAGGCTGTGAGTATGAAGATTTGGAGGCGAGAAAGGAGGAGATAGGTTTGGTATAGCAGAGGTGCGGGTTCATATCGGTGTGTCCAGAGAAGAGAGAGAGACAGACCAGCCTATCACAGGCTCCTTCCTGAAGAGCCCCTTAAGCCACCAAGATGACATCACAAAATGTCTGTGTGACCCCAGGGGATCGCCGGCCCTGTGACTGCTGTGGGCCCAGGAAGCATCGGACACTTTACATATATTACCCAGTTAAAGTCTGCAAAGTTAAGATGAGTTTACATATATTATCCCGCAGATTCCTTAAAAGGAGATGCAGACTGGGCGTGGTGGCTCATGCCTAGAACCTCAGCATTTTGGGAGGCCAAGGTGAGAAGATTGCTTTGAGGCCAGGAGTTTGAGACTAGCCTGGGCAACATAGCGAGATCCCATTTCTACGAGAAATTAAAAATAAATTAGCTGGGTGTGGTGGTGCACGCCTGTAGTCCCAGCTACTCGGGAGGTTGAGGAGGGAGGATTGCCTGAGCCCAGGAGGTCGAGGCTGTGTTGAGTCATGATTGTGTCAGTGCACTCCAGCCTGGGCGACGGAGTGAGACCCTGACTCAAAAAAAGATAAGGAAAAAAAGAATACGTTCTCTCTTCTTTTATAGTCATATAACGCTAGTTTTTAGCTAGACACATGGCTGTCCAAAATGAACCTCTGTTTGCATCTGTCTTCCTCCTTGCAGCTAGCCATGGCCATGAGAGTATAATCTAGATGCAAGCAGAGTTGTCACACTGTGACTTCCTGGAACCATCTTTCCCTTCCTCTTGGAATATAGATGTGAGAGCTGGCATTCCAGCAGCCATCTTGCATTTTACAGTGACCGGGATGGCAGCCTCGGAGGACTCTGGGGATGAGAATGCCTCACAGATCCTGGACTGCAGTCTCTGGAATTTCGCAGGGTGAGGGTGGAAGGAACAAGCTGGTTTTGTAAGCCACTGTTCACAGTCAGATCTAACCCCAATGAATGCAGGTAGCATGCCCATTTTATAGATGAAGAAACCGAGGCATAGAATAATCCAAATCGCACAGTTAAAGAATCGTGGAGCCAGGGTTTGTCTCCAACACGTTTTCACTACTCTAGGAGGAACTTGGAGATCTTTTACCCCCCCCCATTCATAGATAAGACCACTTCTTTGCTTCAGAGTAAAGCAGGATCAGCTTATTTCAGTGCGAGATAATCATGATTTTTTTTCCCCCTCATTCTCTTTCTCTCCAGCTGTGGCCTTTCTGAAGACAGGGCCGTGGGTTTTAATTTGTGATGTTGTAACCCTCCCATGGGCAGAATCTCCTTCTGTGAGTGGGCTGTGTTGGGTGGTTTCTCTCTGGCCAAAAATCCTCCCTGCTACAGGGCTGTGTGTGTAGAACTTTCCCTTAGACAGCCTCGCCCACTCGGGTCACCTCTGAGGGGCTCTTTAGGGATGACTTTTCTCGCCTGGCCTGTCCTTTCTGCACTTGGGCGTTTAGGGGCTGCGTGAAGGGGTCTTTTGGTCCTGAGACTGTTTGTTAGCGCTGACAGATGCCTTCATTTACACAGAGTCCTCCCAATGGATCAGCCTCGGAGTGTGGACTTTGGCTGAGATAGGGTCATGCATTGTGGAGTGCTCTTTACTTATGGGATTTCTGTGTATTTGGTTCCACCCTATTACTAATACCTTAGAAATGGGTCTCCTGAACCCCTTGGCTGACCACACAGCAGAGAACTTTTCTGTGTGCGTTTTCCAGCTGACTCACTGAGTGGATTGGGCCCTGAAAAGTTGAACAGAACGAAAGCTGGTGTGTGCTGTGAGTCTGTCGAGAGAGCATTGCTGGACATTTAGGAGACAACAGTTGATATGGATGCCACTCTCAGCTCTAGCAGATTGCTTTGTGGTAATTTTATTAGCTTGGCTAATGTGTGCCCTTTTCTTTTTATAAGTGTACCACTGATACCTTGGCCCAAAGTGCATCATCACACTATTCTGGTTGCTTAGTTAATTCAGAATTTCCTGTAACTGAAATTTTTTTGTCCAACAAATGTCAGTTTGCATGGTTCCTTTGAAGTCAGGAAAATGGTATTAAAAGCTAAAGCTCCGTGTTTTTTTTTCTCTTGGAAAAGACAAGATAGGGCCAGGCACGGTGGCTCACGCCTGTAATTCCGGCATTTTGGGAGGTTGAGGCGGGAGGACTGCTTGAGCCTAGGAGTTCAAGACTAGCCTGGGTAACAGAGAGAGGAGAACCTGTCTCTTAAAAAAGAAGAAAAAGAAAGACAGGAGAGGTCGTTTTTTTGTGTTGGACATAAAGATATGCTTCAGAAAATCTTTGTATTAAAGAAAGAGGACTAAACTTGTGTCTGAAATCAAGATGAATTCTGGATGAAGGTTTTGTTTTGTTTTTAATACTAGCAAAGCGTGACCTAGCTTGGATAAAACTAAATGACAGTTATTCGTGTCATGGAATTGTCTGAAATTCTGTTTATCTAAAGGCTCGCTTCCTTTTCCTTTCCAGCATTGTAGTGCTTTTGGTATTTTTTTTTTTTTTTTTGAGTTGGAGTCTCGTTCTGTTGCCAGATTGGAGTGCAGTGGCCGCTCCCGGCCACCGCAGCCTCGACCTGCTGGGCTCCGGTGATCCTTCTGCCTCAGCCTTCTGCGTAGCTGGAACTACAGGAGTGCGCTACCACGCCCGGCTAACTTTTTTTTTATTTATTGTAGACATGAGGTCTCGCCAAGTTGCCTAGGTGGGTCTTGAGCCCACGGGCTCAGGCAGTTCACTCACCTCAGCCTCCCAAAGCGTGAGATTACAGGCGAAGCCACCGAGCCCCGCTGCTTTTGGTATTTTTAGTGTTTTTACTTTGGTTTGTTTCCTTCTTCGTTTAAAACTTTAAATTCCTTTGCATAACAACAACTCAATGTAGCTTGTGGTATACTGTTTTCTTATAAGTGATATTATGTTTATGATGATTTATTATTATGATGATTGGTAAAATTTGTAGAAAGTCTGTGATTAGATAATAGTTCTGTACACTTGTAAAGGATTTGATTTTAACATTTGTGCAAGTATTTTGTATTTAGGGGTAAAGAGGCATTATGTCAGCAACTTACAAATGGTTCAGGAAAAAATATCTAGAACAAATGATACATAGCAACTGTGGTAAAATGTTGATAGTTCTTTAGTAGTAAATAGTTCTTTGTATTATTTTGGTGACTTCTCTGCAAGTTTGAAAGTACACTGAAAACTTAGCAAAATTCTTATGACCTATTAAAAACAAACTCTGTGGTGTATGCGGTATATCCTTCCCAGCTGAGCAGAGCATATATCTCTGATAAAAATGGTCCAGCTTGCCATAACCCTGGTCTTCTAGTGGTCACTAAGCATCATTCCACAGGCTGCATCCAGACTAGTTTGGAAGATGTCCAGGTGTGGTCAGAATGATTCTTAGACAATTCCAGACATTAACTATGATGAAATGGACTGAATTTGCTAGTGCCTGTGAGCAATTGTCCATTAAACTAAGTAATGTCAGCATGTTTGCAGCTTAGAAAAGGACCATTAAAAGCTTGGGAGATTTGTGTTTTTATCCCTTCCCTGTTTAGTTGTTTCCTTTTACATAAATGTCAGCTGGTTTTTTTCCTCCGTAAATAGGAAAAAGTGGGACACATACTGCTTGTTTCCTCATTACTCCAACATAGGAGCATTAGAATATGTTGTCAGCCGGGGGCGGTGGCTCAAGCCTGTAATCCCAGCACTTTGGGAGGCCGAGGTGAGAGGAGTGTGTGAGCTCAGGGGTTCGACACCAGCCTGGGCAACTTGGTGAGACTGCATCGTTACAATAAATCAAAAAATTAGCCAGGTGTGGTGGTGCATGCCCGTGGTTCCAGCTACTTGGAAGGCTGAAGCGGAAGGATCTCCTGAGCCCGGCAGGCCAAGGCTGGGGTGGCTGTGAGCGTGCCTGACAGAGTGAGACTCCGACTCA
>NW_007253740.1:281274-286612 GCF_000164805.1 Carlito syrichta | reverse complement strand
ATGGGCTCCAGTGATCCTTCCGCCTCAGCCTTCCAAGTAGCCGGAACTACGGGCGCACGCTACCACGCCCGGCTAATTTTTTGATTTATTGTAGAGATGAGGTCTCGCTGCCCAGGCGGGTCTTGAACCCGCGGGCTCAGGCAATCCGCTCACCTTAGCCTCCCATAGGCGTGGGATTACAGACTGAGCCACCGAGCCCGGCTTCATACTCTCTCTTTAATTGACTTAACATTTTATTTATTTTTGAGCCAGGGTATCATCGTATCACTGTATTACTCAGGCCGTAGCACAGCAGCACAATCACGGCTCACCGCAGCCTCGATCTCCTGGGCTCGGGTGATCCTCCTACCTCAGCCTCCCAAGTTGCTGGGACTACAAGCATGTGCCATCACAACGGGCTAATTTTTTGACTTTTTGTAGCGATGAGGTCTTACTGTGTTGCCCAGGCTGGTCTCTAACTCTTGGGCTCTAGGAATCCTCCTGCCCCAGGCCTCCCAAAGTGCTGGAATTACAGGCGTGATTAGAGCAGTTTTAGGATCACAGCATCACTGAGGGGAAAGTACAGAGAATTCCCGTGTACCCCCTGCCCCAATTCCTGCTAAGATGAGATGCAGAACTGCTGGCTTTTGGGTTCTCGGAACTTGCTTTCCTCCTGAAGCTGCCTCTGGCCTCCTGACCTTAGAGAGCCCTTGACCCTGGGTTCTCCCACCACATTCTTGTTTGGTGGCTTGTGACACAGTCACGCCACAGGGCAGCAAGAGGCTTGTATATGCTTAGGCCATGCTCAGTATTTGCTTTTCGAGCCAACGTGTGGATTTGTAGAGTTCCAGAAGTTGATTTGTTGCCAACTTGCTTAATGTGTGTGTGTGTGTGTGGAGGCTGCTATTTTTTTCCGATAGGGCATCTTTCTGGGGCCTTGAAGGCCCTCAGGTGAACTTGCCCGGTGTGTGTGTGTGTGTGTGTGTGTGTGTGTGTGTGGCTTCACTCTGTCGCCTAGGCTGTAGTACCATGGTATGACCGTGGCTCACCGCAGCCTCAACCCTCCTGGGCTCAGACGTTCCTTCTGCCTCAGCCTCCTGAGTAGCTGGGACTAGAGGTGGGTGCCACCACACCTGGCTAATTTTTTTATTTTTTATTTTTTGTAGAGACGAGGTCTCGCTATGTTGCTTAGGCTGGTCTCGAACTCCAGGGCTCAAACAGTCCTCCAGCCTTAGCCTCCTGAAGTGCTGGGATCACAGGCACGAGCCACCATGCCTGCCAAGCCGTGGCTTTTTGATTAAACATTGACAGAGGGAGATCACTCAGGGCATTTATGAACTGCTTGATGGTTTGTACCATTTTCCAGGTAGCTCTGGGCTTCCTGTAGGTTGTGTCCTCATTAACCCTTTGTGGGTGAGCTTCTTAAGACCTTGGAATCCATTTTCCCTTTCAAAGGAGGAGTAAGGATTTTTTTTTTTTTTGAGTCGGAGTCTCAACTCTGTTGCCCAGACTGGAGCGCGGTGGCACGCTCACGGCCACCACAGCCTCGACCTGTTGGGCTCCGAGGAGCCTTCCGTCTCAGCCTTCCGAGTAGCTGGAACTTACAGGCGCGCGCTACCACGCCTGGCTCATTTTTGATTTACTGTAGAGATGAGGTCTCGCCAAGTTGCCCGGGCGGGTCTCGAACCTGCAGACTCAGACAATCCACTCACCTCGGCCTCCCAAAGTGCTGGGATTACACAGGCTGAGCCACCAGGTAAGGATTAAAGAGGAGTTTTCTGTAAGAAAGAGCGAGAGAAGGTAGTTGTCTCCCAGGTGGTAAGTGGGAGCGGAGAACCAACACACCGATGCCCTTGGTGGGAGGAGGCTTAGATCACACAGTCTCCTGGGGCAGTTTCCAGGAAGTCAGGGAGGCTCCGAGATGCCTATTCGGTTTCTGAGCTCGTGAAAGGGGAGACAGAGAGGGGAGAAGGGCTAACTCCCTCTCTTCCTTGGAGATGGATGACCTGTAGGAGGGCCCGGGTTATGTAAACCAGCCTCAACCCTGTGCTGCCCATTTTAGCCTTGTCATTTGGGTCAATTGGATCTGAATAAGGAACTTGGCCCGCTGACAAAATATATAAACGGGTTCCCGTATTGCCTCTCATTTCCAGATCTGTTTATAATCCTAATTGATGCAAATGCCCTTGTTATTGTGAATGTGAATACCCTGAATGCAGGGTTCTGGTTTGTTTAATTTTACATCCTATTATCGACCGTGGTGAGGGCGGCGGTGGCTCGGAATGACAAGCCAAGGATGGCTGGTGCCAGCCTGCCTTCGAGTGATTCCTCTGGCGTCCAGGGCACAGGGAGGAGGCCCTGTTCTGGGAGGCTGGTGAAAGGTCAGGAAGGGGATCTGGGGCTCCGTGTTTGCAGGATCCCTGGGTTTGAGCAGCTGTAGCTCCTAGGAGCTTTTCTGTGTGTGATTTCTGAAGCATTCAGCAAAGTAGGAAGATGGCCCTCTCTCTGTCCAGGGAGTTTGCGGGGACTGTTTTCCAGCGGATTCTCCCAGACCTCAGGAGGGAGAGTTTTATGTTTTGTAACTCATGGGCAGCTTTCATTCTCTGCCTCTGAGAAAACCTGATCTTCAGCGGCACAGTGGCCACGTGCCACCATCCAGGAATAATCCTGGCATTTTTCCTACATCCTTTTTGAGGAAGCGTTTTCCAAAATAAACCGAAATAACTTGACAGCCGAGGGGAAGGGGAGGCTGCTATTTTTTTCCGATAGGGCATCTTTCTGGGGCCTTGAAGGCCCTCAGGTGAACTTGCCCGATCTTTGCTTTATAGGTGAGGAAACAACCCGCAAAAAGATGACGTTTAATTCAAAGTTATACATGGAGTTGGTGGCAGAGTTAGAATAAGAAACAGGATCTCTGCCTTTCCACTTGGAAAAACTCCAGAAAAGTGATCCTAAAAATGGTCTTTTTTTTTTTTTTGAGTTGGAGTCTCACTCTGTTACCCAGACTGGAGTGCAGTGGCCGCTCCCGGCCACCACAGCCTCGACCCGCTGGGCTCCGGCGATCCTTCCTCCTCAGTCTTCCAATTAGCTGGAACTACAGGCGCGTGCTACCATGCTCGGCTAATTTTTTTTTTATTTATTGTAGAGATGAGGTCTCACCAAGTTTTCCAGGTGGGTCTCGAACGCACGGACTCAGGCAATCCACTCACCTCAGCCTCCCAAAGTGCGGGAGTACAGACTGAGCCACCGAGCCCGGCTTGGTTTTGTTATGTAGCCGAGTACCCACTGGCTTCTCATTATCTAGTTGATGCCCTGAGATTCATCTGATGTTCTGGTTTATTTATTGGCTGTTTTGAGTGATGGAGAAGACTTCAAATTGTGCAGAGAGCTTTTTCTTGAACCCTGTGACCCCAGGGTATTAAAAGATGGAGTTTGGGATATCTTATCTCTGAGTCTGGTGCTAATTTCCTCTCAAATATAACCAAGAGAACTGCATTCCATAGTGGCTTTCAATAGCCAAAGTTGCTTTTATTTTATTTTATGAATAAAGGATCAGCCTTTAAGACTGCTTCTACTCTGTCAGTGAAAAGCACACTGTGTATAGTGCTGTAAATAGAAGACGGGCTTCTAAACTCAGGAAGGTACCTGGCTTAGTATGATTAGACTGTATTAAAAATGTGAGCCCTTTCTCTGTGAGCTGTTCTTTTGGCCAGAGCTTTCTTTAGTTGCTGGGGAGCTTTTCTTGCCTGGACCCTGGCGTGTTTGCAAAGATTTCAGGTTTTTAAATTTTTCTATTTTTTTAAGAGTTGAAATTTCACTGTGTCACCCAGGCTGGAGTGCAGTGGCACCATCACAGCTCATCAAAGCTTTGACCTCCTGGCCTCAGGTGGTCCTTCTGCCTCAGTCTCCCGAGTAGCTGAGATTACAGGCACATGCCACCATGCCCAGCTATTTAAAAAAAAAATTTTTTTTTTTTGAGTTGGAGTCTCACTCCGTCGCCCAGGCTGGAGTGCAGTGGCATGCTCACAGCCACCCCAGCGTCAACCTGCTGGGCTCCAGCGATCCTTCTGCCTCAGTCTTCCAAGTAGCCAGAACTACAGGCGCGCGCCACCATGCCTGGCTAATTTTTTAAATTTATCGTAGAGATGAGGTCTTACCAAGTTGCCTGGGCTGGTCTCGAACCTGCGGGCTCAGGCCATCCACTTGCCTCGGCCTCCCAAAGTGCTGGAATTACAGGCAGAGCCACCGAGCCCAGCCTGAAGATGTATTTATCCTTTTGAACAGGAATGTCCAAATATATATGTCCAGGGAGGGTGAGTTTCCTTTGGCGACAGTATTGCCGTTGTCCAAAGTGTTCTGAAGCTCCTTTTCTGGAACTGCCTTCAGAATAAGTCACAAGCCACAGTGGCGAAGTCTGTCTGCTTCTTGATCTCCCCTCGCTGTGGACTAGACATGGTGTCCGCCAGTGCAGCCCCCTGCCTCGGCCCCTGACGGAGCCCCGTGCTGTGTTCAGCTCCTTCCAGATCTTCTAACCACGCTTGGAGGAGATGGATTATCTCACAGCTGAGCTAAAGGTATGGGTGAGGAAAGTAAGTCAGTATTTCTTTGTAGGGAACAAAAATATTTATTTTATGTGCAAATTGTGATAGTTAAAAAGTGACGCCTTTGCACACCCCCGGATCACCATGCCAACGTGGCTTTTGAATGAGCTCATTTCTTCACGAAGTGGCCTCCAAGATTGACCTTTTATTGCAGATCCTGTTCTCGGGAGCAAGACGGGGCTCTTCTCGCCCTTCATTTTTATGTGTTGTCTTGTCCCTGTCGCCTGGAACACTTGAAAGAGGCTCCAGGTTTGCTTTTCTGGGAGACCCTGCACGTATTGCTGGAACCAGATGGATTGCAGGGTGTCCTCCCTCCTCCCATGCCCTCCCTCATTTTCCTTCTAATGTAGAAAGAGGGAATGTCCTGTACTAGGGAGTTTCACTCTCTGGCAGGCATTTATATAAACTCCAAATGTGGGAGGTGGGGACTGGGCGGCATGGCTCATGCCTGTAATCCCAGCACTTTTTGGAGGCCGAGGTGGGAGGATTGCTTGAGCCCAGGAGTTCGAGGCCAGCCTGGTCAACATAGCGAGACCGTGTCTCACAAAAAAGATTTAAAAATTAGCCAGGCATGGTGGTGTGCACCTGTAGTCCCAGCTACTTGGGAGGCTGAGGTGGAAGGATCACCTGAGCCCAGCTCAGGTGGTGGTGAGCTGTGATTGTGCCACTGCACTCCAGGCTGGGTGACAGAGTGAGACCCCGACTCCCCCCACCCACCTCTCTCCCTCTCTCTCTCTCTATATATATGTATATATGTG
>NW_007253740.1:278596-281005 GCF_000164805.1 Carlito syrichta | reverse complement strand
CCCGGCTGATTTTTAATTTATTGTAGAGATGAGGTCTCGCCAAGTTGCCCAGGCAGGTCTCGAACCCACGGGCTCAGACAATCCCCTCGCCTTGGCCTCCCAAAGTGCTGGGATTACAGGCTGAACCACCGAACCCAACCTGATTAAAATCTTAATAGTAGACAGTAGATTCCTTCTAAGTACCTGGACATTTATTAGAGAGTTTTACAGTCTTTCTGGAAGATCCAACCTCAATGCTACATGTTCAACAACACAGCCTGTGTCTAACCAGTTGGCAGTCACAGCATGTTTCTAACCCACGTCTGCCTCGCTGTGGGTGGCACCAGGGTCAGACCTTTGAAACATCTGCCACAGCTGCTCTCAGGAATTACACCTGTTGTCTGACTGGAAGTTGGAACCTTCCGGTATATGACTGTTGACTCCTGTTGTTCCTCTCTTGCTTTCAAAGTTTGCCTCAGTACGTCTGCTTGGAAGGATCTAGCTGCAAGGGAGTCTGTGAAATTGAGTTTTCAGCGTTCTAGCCTCCGTAGACCTGGGGGTTGGCGGGGAGGGCTGGATGGCGCTCAGTGAACCATTTTGCATTATGTGTTGCTAAGGGCACGTGTGTGGAGGTGATGGGTAAACCCTTGGCTGGTGGAGTCTCCTTGCACGAGAAGAGGGAAGGGGAGAGGACCGAGTGCAGGGGACCCCACGGGGCTAGTGGGAGAATGAAGTGACAAGTGACAAGGGGCCAGTACAAGCGCCACGGCTGTTACCAGGGCAGTGGCTTCTCACTGCACGGCTGGGTAGGTGTGTCTGCTATGCTGTGCCTGTGCCCCTGGCATGGTCCTGACCTTAGCAAGAGGGAAGTGGTGTTTGGCCATGGTTCTTGTTCTTGTTCTTGTTCTTTGTGTGTGTGTGTGTGTGTGTGTGTGTGTGTGTGTGTGTGTGTGTCTGTTTGAGAAAGTAGAATTTATTGAGAGGACAGAAAAACTCCCACTGTGGGAGGGTACCCGAAGGGGTTGCCCCTATAGTTCTTTTTCTATTGAGGTTGGCAAAACCAGTTTCAGATTCCAGTCCGGCCAACCTCGGTAATTCACGATACCATTCAGTTTCAGTCTGCTTGGCCATAAAATGGTGATGTGCTACCTTGCAGGGGGGTGTGATAGTAAAACCAGGTGGCATGTGGCTGTCTAGGTTATACGTCTGGTGTAAAGTAGTTGCTCAGTAAATATTACTATTACTGTTACCCTCAACTTGACCACCTTTCTTTCCTTTTCCTTCTGTCTGAACAGCTCTCATCTGCCTTAAAGCCCAGTGGATATCAGTAGCTTCTGTGATTTTTCTTAGCAACGAGCTTACCTTATCCACCCTCTAAATGGCTAACTTCCCCCCCACCTTGACATTTTATTCTGAAGGATTTCAAACATACAGAAAAGTTGAAAAGCATGGTATAGTGAACACATAACTGTGTATCTACCACCTGGATTCTATAACTAACATTTTATTAGATCTGCTTTAAATATCATCCATACCTCTATCTATCCATTGACCCATTTTATTTCTTTATGCATTTCAAAGTCAATTGCTAACATCAGTATGCTTCCTCATAAATATTTCAGCATGCATGACATTAACAAATATTATATATGTATATTTTTATTTTTTTTCTTTATGGAAATGGAGTCTTGCTATGTTGTCCAGACTGGTCTTGAACTCCTGGCCCTAAGTGATCCTCTCGCCCTGGCCTTCCAAAGTGCTGGGATTACAAGCAGGAGGCACCACATTAGCCAACAAATTTTATTAACAAGATTGACATGGTGGCTTACACCCGTAATCCCAGTTTTTCGGGAGGCTGAGGAGGGAGGATTACTTGAGCCCGGGAGTTTGAGACCAGCCTAGGCCACATCGCGAGACCTTGTCTCTACAAAAAAATAAAAACAAATGAACTA
Organism: Carlito syrichta; assembly: GCF_000164805.1. Classification (NCBI taxonomy): domain Eukaryota; kingdom Metazoa; phylum Chordata; class Mammalia; order Primates; family Tarsiidae; genus Carlito; species Carlito syrichta. The sequence continues at coordinate 279,074 of NW_007253740.1, read as the reverse complement.
GATGTGGCAGGCGCCTGTAGTCTCAGCTACTCAGGAGGCTCAGGTGGAAGGATCACCTGAGCCCAGGATCAAGAGGCTGTGGTGAACTGTGATTGTTCTGCAGTAAAACCTGGGTGACTGAGTGAGACCTCGACTCAAAAATACAAAAACCAAAACCAAAAAACCAACAAACATTAACAGCAAAAAAAAACTCCACAGTATTTGTTTTCAGTTTTTTTGTTGATATAAAAATCTCACAATGAGATGCACAGATCTTTTTTTTTATTTTTTGAGTTGGAGTCTCACTCCGTTGCCCAGGCTGGAGGGCAGTGGCATACTCACGGCCACCCCAATGTCGACCTGCTGGGCTCCGGTGATCCTTCTGCCTCAGCCTTCCATGTAGTTGGAACTACAGGTGTGTGCTACCACACCTGGCTAATTTCTGATTTATTGTAGAGACAAGGTCTCACCAAGTTGCCCAGGCTGGTCTTGAACCCCT
>NW_007253740.1:252858-278425 GCF_000164805.1 Carlito syrichta | reverse complement strand
TGCTCCTGGCCACCGCAGCCTGGACCTGCTGGGCTCCATCGATCCTTCCGCCTCAGCCTTCCAAGTAGCCAGAACTACAGGCGCCTGCTACCACGCCGGCCAATTTTTGATTTATTGTAGAGATGAGGTCTTGCCAAGTAGCCTGGGTGGGCCTCAAACCCATGGGCTCAGGCAATCCACTCTCCTCAATCTCCCAAAGTGTTGGGATGACAGACTGAGCCACTGAGCCCGGCCACTTTGCTGAATTTTGACAACTGTGAGCACCTTTACCCAAACCCCTATCAAGGAATCGAGTATGGCCATCTCCCCTGGGCCTCTCTCCTGCCCCCTGTCCCTCCCACTGGAGACCACCATCTTGTCCCCTGCTCCCCACTGGAGATCCGTTTTGCCTGTTCCGGCATTTCACATCAACAGAACCACACAGTGCATCCGTAATGCGTCTGGCCTCTTCAGTTCAGCATAACCTTTGGGATGCGTCTGTGTGGTCGTGTCCTGTCAGGCCTGGCTCCTTTTTACTGCTGAGAGAGATCACGCCTGCTTGCGGCCTTCCTTAGGACACTGGGAGGCCCTTTCTTCCCTCCCTTTCCAGCCCAGTCTTAGCAATGCACAGAGGCGCTTTGTAGAGGATTAGCGTGGAGGAACTTAGAGGCCGTGGCATTCAGTCCCTACTCCCGGCCTGTGGCATCTTGGCCAGGGGCAGCCATCTTTCTGACCCCTTCCTCTTCCCACCTGGGACTCCTGTCAGTGGGAATCCGGTGCCGGAGGGGTGAGTGGGCCGACGTACCTCTGACATCGAATTGTTTCAGGATTAAATGGAGGATGAACCCAACCTCCTCTTAATGATTTTTGCTGTTGATTTTGTTACACTTGGTACCTGCTAGAAATTGTAGGCCTGCTTGGCTGCAGCAGCTGGGGCTGGAAACAGGTTCTTATTTAGCTTTGATGTGAAGGAGTCATCAGGACACTTGACGCTGCTGAATTCTCTGATGGAAAAAGGGGTCATTCTCTGGCTTTCCAGTCTCCAGTTCCTTCTCTCCTCTTCCTCTGTCTCTGTCTCTCTGTCACACACACACCTCACATACACAGAGCTCTTGAACATATTTACGTACAGTGACTTTGAAAGTTTAGGTATCTCTTTTTTATTTTTCTTATTATTTTTTAGAGACAGGCTCTTGCTCTGTCTCATGGGCTGGAATGCAGTGGTACCATCATAGCTCATTGCAGCCTGGAACTCCTGGACTCAAGCAATCCTCCCCCCTTAGCCTCCCGAGTAGCTAGGACTATAGGCGTACACCACCACGTCTGGCTAAAATTTTTGTATTTTTTGTAGAGACGAGGTCTCACCATGTTGCCCAGGCTGGTGTTGAACTCCCGGCTTCAAACGATCCTCCCACCTTGGCCTCCCAAAGAGCCGGGGCTGCAGGTGTGAACCACTGCACCTGGCCTGGGTATCTCTTTTTTGAAGACAGTTGACATGTTTGAGGGAGGTAAGGAAGAGGACTGCTTGGTCAGGGGGAGGCAACACCCACTCTGTGGGGCAAGGTTATTCAATAATAGAACGGGTGGTGGTGGGTGCTGGGTGCCGTGAGGCTCTGTCGGCGTTACCTCCTTGCATTTTAGAAAGCAGACTGCCCGCGGGTTCGAGACCCGCCTGGGCAGCAAGACCTCATCTTTACAATAAATCAAAGAATCAGCCGGCGTGGTAGGGCGTGTCTGTAATTCCGGCTACTCAGAAGGCTGAGGTGGAAGGATTGCCAGAGCCCAGCAGGTCGAGGCTGCGGTGGCCGGGAGTGGCCACTGCACTCCAGTCTGGGCGACAGAGTGAGACTTCAACTCAAAAAAAAAAAAAAAAAAGCAGACCACCGTGGGGTGGACCACCTAATGCAGGCCAGTCTCCAAGGGCCGCCTTCCTCCTGTTCTTCCTGTGCAAAGGTTTTGGGACCTGCTTGCACATTGAAGGTACCCAGGAAGATTTTACAAAAATGTCACCACCAGGCCCCATCTTGAACCAGATGAACCAGAATATAGGCAGTTCTAAGGCGCAGCCACACTTTATTTTTTATTATTCATTTATTTATTTTTGAGTTGGAGTCTCACTCCGTTGTCCAGGCTGGAGGGCAGTGGCATGGCTCCTGGCCACCGCAGCCTCGACCTGCTAGGCTCCGGCGATCCTTCTGCCTCAGCCTCCCAAGTAGCTGGAACTACAGGTATGCACTACCATGCCTAGCTAATTTTTTGATTTAGGGTAGAGACGACGTCTCACCTAGTTGCCCGGGCTGGTCTTGAACCTGCGGGCTCAGGCAATTCACTAGCCTCGGCCTCCCAAAGTGCTGGGGTGACAGGCTGAGCCACCAAGCCCGGCCGTAGCCACACTTTAAAATCACCGATGTAGCCCCTTGGGGGACTCATTTTCACACACAGGATCACCACGAATCCTCATTACTGTGCAGGGCAGGCATTTTAGAGAGCAGACCGCCGTGGGGTGGACCGCCTAACGCAGGTCATTCTACAAGGGCCGCCTTCTTCCTGTTCTTCTGTTGTTCCCTCCGAGCCCTTGATGTGAATGGGTGTCACATAGTCCGGTGGTCATTCCTTCGCTCAGGGGTTCATTTGTTCATTGCTTGCCATCTGCCATACGGTGTGGGGAGCACTGTAGGTGGGTCTCTGCCCCTGGGAGCTGGCAGGCTAGGAAGGGGACTTGTGGAGGTGAGGCGTGGTGCCTGGGCTTTGGGAGTGCTCTTTCTGGAGGACACGCGGCCACCTGGGGGAAGCATGGCAGGGGGAAGTGGAGGGTGCAGAGGCCCAAAGCAAGAAAGAAAAAACCTGGAAACCCATTACTTTATCCTCTGAGGCCCTGTTTTGCCCAGGCTTGGAATGTAATGGCACAGTCACGGCTTGCTGCGGCCTTAACCTCCTGGGCTCAAGTGATCCTCCCACTTCAGCCTCCTGAGTACCTGAGACTACAGGTGTGTGCCACCACATCTGACTCATTTTTTTATTTTTATTTTTAATTTTTTTTTTTTTGAGTTGGCGTCTCACTCTTCGCCCAGACTGGAGTGCAGTGACTGCTCCCGGCCACCACAGCCTCGACCTGCTATACTCGGGCGATCCTTCCGCCTCAGCCTTCCAAGTAGCTGGAACTACAGGCGCGCGCTACCATGCCTGGCTAATTTATTTTATTTTGTTGTAGAAATGAGGTCTTGCCAAGTTGCCCAGGTGGGTCTCGAACCCGCGGGCTCAGGCAGTCCACTCACCTTGGCCTCCCAAAGCGCGGGATTGCAGGCTGAGCCACCGAGCCCGGTCTTTATTTTTATTTTGTAGAGGCAAGGTCTCACTATGTTGTCGAGGTCTTACCATGTTGTCCAGGTCTTGCTATGTTGTCCAGGCTGATCTCGAATTCCTGAGCTCAAAGCAACCCTCCTGCCTCAGCCTCCCAAAGTGCTGGGATGACAGGCGTGAACCATCGTGCCTGGCCCAGGATTCTCCATCTGCATGTGCAATATAAAATAAAATGCTTTATTGGAGGTTTTCTATGAATTGCAAATTTTATTGAGTTTATTTTTTATTTTTTTGAGTTGGAGTCTCACTCTGTCGCCCAGACTGGAGTGCAGTGGCACACTCAGGGCCACCCCAATGTCGACCTGCTGGACTCCGGCGATCCTTCCGCCTCAGCCTTCCAAGTAGCTGGAACGATAGACGTGTGCTACTGCACCCGGCCAATTTTTTTTTATTTATTGCAGAGACGGGGTCTTGCCAAGTTGCCCAGGTCGGTCTCGAACCTGCAGGCTCGGGCAATCTACTTGCCTCGGCCTCACAAAGTAGTGGGATTACCGGCTGAGCCACCGAGTCTAACCCTGTTGAGTTTAAAAGGGCCTTTTTGTTGTTGTTTAATATGACTGTATGCTTGGATGTAAATAAATTCATGCCTTCAGAGCTAAGAAATCCTGAATAAATAATACTCATTTGCTCAGGGAAGGCACAGATGGTAGAAGGCGCTCTGTAAGAAGAACTGCACACCCAAGGGGTCTTAGCAGGAATTCTTGAATCTTGTGAATTATATCTAGGTTTTAAAAAAAATTCCCTGCTGGAAACCTGAACAGTATAGCATAGAATTAAAGCATGCTTTTTGTTTTGTTTTGTTTTTTGAGTTGGAGTCTCACTCCATTGCCCAGGCTGGAGGATAGTGGCACACTCACAGCCACCCCAGCATCGATCTGCTGCTGGGCTCTGGTGATCCTTCGCCTCAGCCTTCCAAGTAGCTGGAACTACAGGCGTGCGCTACCACACCCGGCTAATTTTTGATTGATTGTAGGGATGAGGTCGTGCCAGGTTTCCTGGGCTGGTCTCAAACCCATGGACTCAGGCAATCCACTTGCCTCGGCCTTGCAAATTGCTGGATGACAGGCTGAGCCACCGAGCCCGGCCTAAAGCATGGGTTTTAAGTGAATTAAAAGTCCAGCTTTGCCACTTTTACTTAACTGGATGTGCAAAACTGTCCTACCTTTGTAACCCTCAGTTTCTCCATCCGTAAATTGATAATAGACACCTCTGTAATTTAAATATGCAATCATAGAATTTAAATATATAATCTTATAATTTAAATGACCACTCATCTACTTATTGTTTGTTTTCATATCTGTAATATTTTACGGTCATAGAACAAATAAATGATCTCATTATCTTTGTCTTATACTTTGAAAATAGAACATTTGCCTTATAGTAAAGACTATATGCTATTATATATGTTATAGACCATAACAGGCAATGAACAGGCATGAGCTCACAGTTCATTCTAGGAAGGATAGTCCATCTCATGAGTAGCTCCTCTGTCCATGTTTTCTTTTCCACATCAACCCCTTCCTCCTCCCTTTCAGGTACCACTAACCTTTTTTTTTTTTGACTTGGGGTCTCACTACTCTGTCGCTCAGGCTGGAGGGCAGTGTCACGATGACAGCTCACTGTAGCCTCAACCTCCTGGGCTTAGGTGATCCTTCCACCGCAGCCTCCTACGTAGCTGGGACTATAGGTGTGTGTCACCACACCCAGCTTATTTTTTGATTTTTTTTGTACAGATAAGGTCTTGCTATATTGCCTAGGGTGGTCTCAAACTCCTGGGCTTAAGTAATTCTCCTGCCTCAACCTCCCAAAGTACTGAGATTATAGGCACATGAGCCACCACATTTGGCCCCACTAACTGTTAAGTTTTGAGTTCATCATTCCTTTCCCTTTTAATAAATAATGTAAAGTATTTTTATGAATAGACATTTAAAATAAATAATGTATGTATTATCGCTACATAATATTTAGTTTTGCCTATCCGTTGTGCTATGTATTATTTATTTTAAAAATATTGCTCTTGAAAGGGCAAGTTTTATGGATTTTTTGAAAAGCATGTTGTATACAGTCTTGTGCAACTTCTTTTTTTTAGCTTATTGTGTTTCCACGGTTGATCCCTGCTACTATTTAACTTTGGTGCATTTGTGTTCGATGCTGTACGACACTTCTTTGGGTGACTGTGCCGTTCACTTTTTATCCTGGTGATGGGCATTTGGCTTGTTCACTATTTCCTTCTCTGTGAGCCGTACTGCTGCTGTGCACAAGTCTGAATGTGTCTCCTGGTGCTTGCCTGCTGGGATTTCCTTGTGATTTGTACACCAGAGTGCACTTGTTGGGCTTTCAGGTTCTGGGTGCTCGATTTTGTGATATAAAGCTAAATTGTGTTCTGAAGTGGGCGCACCAGTTTAATGCCTACCAGGAGAGTATAAGCTTTCTCATTGTTCTGCATTTTTTCCGGTTTTGTATTGTAAGGCTTCACCTTCTCCTTCTTTTTCTTTCTCTTCCTTCCTTCCTTCCTTCCTTCCTCCCTCCCTCCCTCCCTCCCTCCTCCTTCCTCCTTTCTCCTTCTTCCTTCTTTCTTCTTCTTTTGGAGTGAGCATCTCACTGTGTCACCCAGGCTGGATTGTAGTGGCACAGTCATAGCTTACCACAGCCTTGACCTCCTGGGCTTAGGCGATCCTTCCACTCCAACCTCCTGAGTAGCTGGGACTATAGGTACATGTCACCACATCTGGCTATTTTTAATTTTTATTTTTTAGAGGTGAGGTCTCACTATGTTGCCTAGGCTGGTCTTGAACTTTTGGGCTCAAGCAGTCCTCCCACCTTGGCCTCCCAAAGCCCTGGGATTATAGGTGTGAGTCACTATACCCAGCCTGCAAGGCTTCCTAATTTTGCCAAGCCATTGGGTATAAATAATATCTCTTGGGTGTCTTAATTTGTATACCTCTGATTATCAGAAAGAGAGCAACTCTTCTTATGCTTAAGGGTCGTTCTTTCTTCCTCTTTTATGAAATTTCAGCTTGGGTCTTTTGTCTACTTATCTATCAGGCTGTCTTTTTCATGCTGATTTATAGGCGTTCTTTATATATCCTGCATACTTACCCTTTGTTGGGTATATGTATCTCATAGCTTTACTTTGTTGATGCTATTGATGCTTTTGCAAAAGAGAAGTTCTTATCTCTTTTTCACATTATCTTAATGATGCTGCCCACTGCTCCATTTCCTGACAGAAACAGCCATCCCTCCTGACAGGCCTTTCTCAGATACTTGGGAAGCTAACACAAGCATACATAAGTAGGATTTCCACAGTGACCTACTCTTAAAAAAATTTTTGCTGACTCTCAGATCACAACTTCAACTCACAGCAGAACTGACAACTCCGATTTTTCATTGAGTGCGGCTCCCAGCTCCGGTCCAAACCAAGCCAGTCCACAGAAAGCACCCCAGGTCAAGAAGTTCTTAATTTTAATGGGGTAGTCTCTCAGTAGTTTCTTTTCTAGTTAGTAGAAAGATACCCTCCTCAATTTCCTGCTGAAAGTTTCAGAGGTTTGCCTTTTTCTTTTCTTTTTTTTTGAGTCGGAGTCTCATTCTGTCACCCAGACTGGAGTGCAGTGGCTGCTCCCGGCCACCGCAGCCTCGACCTGCTGGGCTCTGGCGATCCTTCCACCTCAGCCTTCCGAGTAGCCGAAATTACAGGCACGCACTACCACGCCCGGCTGATTTTTGATTGTAGAGATGAGGTCTCGCTGCCCAGGCGGGTCTCGAACCCGCGGGCTCAGGCAATCCACTCACCTCAGCCTCCCAAAGGCGCGGGATTACAGGCTGAGCCACCGAGCCCGGCTGGTTTGCCTTTTTCAATGAAGCCCTTCATCTGTCTGGACTTGTGTGTGTATGGCGTGACGAAAGGACCCACTACCCTTTTGTATTTCCTGGATAGCGCCATGTTTTCCTGAGAATGAATTGTGACGTACACATTCAGCCTCTTGCGTGGTTTCAGGCACACAGAGGGTACTCCGTAAAGGTTGTTGTTGCTGTGTTAACTTTTGGTCTCCTGCTTTTTTAGCCGAAATAGTGAGTGTGTGCGTTTTGGAAAAGGTTATTGGGGCGGATTCGCACTGGACAAGACACCAACCTGGAACCCTCCTTTTTCTAACTTCCCCTTGGTATTGTTAGAAGCTTGATCTGTAAGTTTAATCAGAGAGTAGATCATAATTGAGTTAATAGATTTGAACATGAATTTCCTTTGGGACTTGGCTGGGGATTCAGGAATTTCTCTGGCGTCTTACCAAATACCTGCTCCCTTCACCCTGAATAATCATGCCGTCTTTTATTATGCAATTAACTGTGTTACTTTGGAGTTTACTTATTCAGCCCTGTGTTCCCATAGACACACCCTCGAAATACATCAAGGGTGGTGGGGGCTCCAGTCGGGATTCTGAAGTTCTCCTTAAGTCAGTTCCTTCTTGAGTGTCTTGGACCGGATTGTACGCACGACACAGAAAGCTTGACTTTGGGGACCCTTTCCAACTTCTTCGCTATGCTTTGGTGAGAAGGAGAGGCAGAGAAATGCTTCTTGGAAAATTAAAACTACTTAGCAACACTCCTGGGGCACGTTGAGGGCACATGATGAAATCTGGAAAGTAAAGCATGAAACTTTATAGAGTGAGCATAAAAGGCACCATAAAAATCGGAGGCAAGTTGTTAGTTATATGACTGAGGATGACGGCCCGTTTATGACTCGAATGTGGTCATGGACAGTCACTCTGAGGCTAGAGAGTTCCCAGGCCAGAAGGTGGGTGGAATTGCGGCTGCAGCTTCCAAGAGGGAAAGGTAATCCCAGACCCTGGGAGGTCAGCCTTCCTTCCAGGTTATACAGTGACACTTCATGCTCAAGGCTTTGCAGAGAGGCCCCGCCCAGTAGAGGTGAATTTATTAACCTCCTGACCACTCTCCAGGGAGGTGGGACATTGGAAAGATTCACACTGAGGAATGACCTGTGCCTCTCTCCCTATGTATATATCGTTCTTGTGGGCTTCTGCAACGGACTGTGTAGCAGCTGTTGCTGGTACCCTGCTGGGATCTCTTTCACTGGGCCCGTACACCCAGCCCTTGGCTACTTGCAGGAGTTACTTGACGACACCTCACACCTGTACCTGTCCTTGCCGGACAGGAGCCCTCTGGCCTGGAGGTGACTGGGAGGTGACACCCCGTTCTCCACTCTGTGGTGGACTTGTACCCAGAGACTGACATCATTGAGTGGTATCAGTGATGGGGAGTATAACACTTAGCCCTTACCTCCACCTCCGGGAGCGCAAAGTCTGCAGGGCAGTTCACTCCAGGGCTCTGTGGGATCAGACGGAGACTGGGCTGGTCCCAGCCACCTCGGACTGCGCCCCACCAGCTGCCCACCCCCACCTCGACACGTTTCTCTTGGGAGCACTTCCTGGAGGAGTCCTCACCTGCACAGGCATTCCCACCTCAGGCTCTGCTTCCGGGGAACGTGACCAAGCACATTCTCTTTTCCCCAACCTATCGCACGTTGCTCAGGATGTATTTCCAGAGTCTTCCCTGGCCGGGTAGGGTCTTCGTGGACTGGTTTCTGTGTGGCTTCATCTTTGCACCCCCACTCAGCCCCCTAAGACCCTGCCCTGCTGTCTTAGTGCTGGTCACAAGAATGACCAGGTGGTGGCATGTGAGGGGCCGAGTGGCTGGGAGGGGACTTCCGTGTTGGTGTCACATTTGGTTTTTTTTGTTTTTTTTTGAGTTGGAGTCTCACTCTGTCACCCAGACTGGAGTGCAGTGGCTGCTCCCGGCCACCGCAGCCTCGACCTGCTGGGCTCCGGCGATCCTTCCGCCTCAGCCTTCCAAGTAGCTGGAACTACAGGCGCGCGATACCATGCCCGGCTGATTTTTGTTTTATTGTAGAGATGAGGTCTCGCCAAGTTGCCCAGGCGGGTCTCGAACCCGCGGGCTCAGGCAATCCACTCACCTCAGCCTCCCAAAGGCGCGGGATTACAGGCTGAGCCACCGAGCCCGGCTGGTGTCACATTTGGAATTGGTCATTCAGACAGTGGCCTGCAAGCAGGCAGAGGACAAAACATGGTTCTTGGTGGGGAGGACAGCTGCACATTTCTTATTCTTAGCGGTGCTGTGGCAGCTGAGTTGGGTGGAGACACAGGCGCCTCAGCCTCGGTGCTGTGCTGGGTTCTTGGGGTCAGCCAGGATCCTGCCTGGGAGTGGAAGAGTTGGCCTTCACCATGCCTAGATCCAGAACTGCCACGCCTTTTATTATTTTGAGTTGGGGGTCTCACTCTGTCGCCTGGGTTGAAGTGCCGTGGCACAATCCTGGCTCGCTGCTGCCTCGACCGCCTGGACTCAAGCGATCCTCCCGGCTCAGCCTCCCAAGTAGCTGGGACCACACAGGTACACGCCACCAGACCTGGCTATTCTGAGAGCTGCCACACTTCTGCAGACGGGATCCTGGTCTCAGTATCTCTCCCCATTTACCCTCATCTCCCAGCTACTGCTCTCCCTCCTGTATTTCTTGTCTTGGCTACATGATTCTGATGTCCAACAAGTTGCCCGAGCCAGACATTTTGTGAATCAACTGATTCCTGCTCTGCTTCATTCTCTCTCTGATGTCTAACCAGCCACTGGGCCATAACTGCCTTTCTAGTCTGTTCCTCCTGCCTTTCCTTTTGTTTCGATGCTCCTTGCTTCTGGCCTGGACTCCCACAGTCATTTTCTTATGGCTTCCCTGAGCCCAAGCCTCTTCCTCTTCTAGACAACTCACGCCATCTCCGTGGCAACCTTCCTTTTTTTTTTGCTTGAGACGAGGTGTCACTGTCACTTAGGCTGGAATGCAGTAGCATGGTCATGGCTTACCACGGCCTTGACCTAGGCTCATGCTGTTCTTCCACCTCAGCCTCCCGAGTAGCTGGGATTACAGGCCTGTGCCACCACACCTGGCTAACTTTTTTATTTTTTGAAGATACAAGGTCTTGCTCTGTTACCCAGGCTGGTCTCGAACTCCTGAGCTCAAGCAGTCCTCACGCCCCTGCCTCCCAAAGTGCTGGGATTACAGGGGAGAGACACCGCCCTCGGCCTGTGGTCACCTTCCTAAAGCACGCAACACTTAAAGCTCTTAGGTGACTTCCTGTGACCTCCACATCCAATCCAGGCTCTGGGACCAACGTCACCTCATCATAGCCTTGCTTCCCGTTCCTGCCCCTCCGCCAGGCAGACGCCCTGTCCTTCCTGCCACCTCCCAAGGTCTCTTGTGCTGTGCCCAGGCCGGTGCTGTGGCCGCTGGGCCTTCCGCTCACACGGCTTCTTCCATCTGCCTGAGGGGCCAAGGCAGTCTCTCCCTCATCACGACATCACTACTTCAGTAGACCCCTAATATTTTGTACACAGTAGACAAGAAGATAACAAAATCTTAACTGGGTGGTTTCCGATCTCCTTTTTGTTGCTATTGAAAGAGTAAAAATGTTGAGTTCCCCTCTTTGTTTAATAACTTAATAGCATCTGTGGATTCAGACAATACCTAGGGCCTCTGAACTGAGTTATGCTTTAGGTAATTTGGGCCTTATTAGTCATGACAGACTCTAAAGACTTTTTTTTTTTTTGAGTAGGAGTCTTACTCTGTCGCCCAGACTGGAGTGCAGTGGCACGCTCACGGCCGCCGCAGCCTTGACCTGCTGGGCAAGGCTGATCTTTCTGCCTCAGCCTTCCAAGTAGCCGGAACTACAGGCACACGCCACCACGCCCGGCTAGTTTTTGATTTGTTGTAGAGATGAGGAGGTCTCACCAAGTTGCCCAGGCTGGTCTCGAATCTGTGGACTCAGGCAATCCACTCACTTCGGCCTCCCAAAGTGCTGGGATTATAGGTGTGAGCCACCTGGCCCGTCTCTCTGCACACTTTTGATCAAAAACCCTATTGTGTGCGCACATATTCTTCATGTCAGAACAGGTGTCACAAGCCTAAACGCTCTGCAGGGCTCAGGCTGGGTCACCGAAACAAGGAGTCAGGAAAACAGTGCGAGCCCACTGGTCAGGGGCTGTTGATCTCTGCCTCAGAGTCCTGAGTGTCTCGAGAAGGTGGGCATGGGGACCTCGACGCACGTGGCTTCTGGCGGGGAAGCTTCTCACTCTGGTCTGTGGTTGCCATGTGGTCAATGTTGAGATACTTGGATATGTATATTTTTTTCTTTTTTTTTGAGGTGGAGTCTCACTCTGCCGCCCAGGCTGGAGTGCAATGGCACGCTCATGGCCACTGCAGCTTCAACCTGCTGGGCTCCGGCGATCCTTCCGCCTCAGTCTTCCAAGTAGCTGGAACTACAGGCACGCACCACCACGCCCAGCTAATTTTTCTTGATTTATTGGAGAGATGAGGTCTCATCAAGTTGCCCAGGCTGGTCTCGAACCCATGGGCTCAGGCAGTCCTCTCACCTCAGGCTCCCAAAGTGCTGGGATTATAGGCATGAGGCACTGCGTCTACCTGGCCTGGTCCTTGGATATTTTAAGAGAAACCAGAGACGTAAGTTTTAAGGAGAAGCTATCTTAAGTTTCAAAGACTGGCAACTGACTGGGCGACGTGGCTCATGCCTGTAATTCCAGCACTTTGGGAGGCTGAGGCGGGAAGACAGCTTAAGCCCAGGAGTTTGAGACCAACCTGGGCAACATAGCGAGATCTTGTCTCTACAGAAAATCAAAAAATCATCTGGGTGTAATGGTGTGCGCCTATAGTCCCAGCTACTTGGGAGGCTGAGGCAGGAGGATCGCCTGAGCCTAGGAGGTTGAGGTTACAGTGAGCATGATCCCGGTAGAGTACACTGTACTCTACCTGGGTGACAAAGTGAGACCCCATCTCAAATAAATAAATAAGATTGACCACTGATTCAAATAATTTTTTTAGGCCAGAAAATAAAAATAAAAACAATGAACAAACGAGAACCAAAATCTTGTTCTGGTCAAGCCAGGCAGACTCCAGGGCTGGGTTCTATGTCCCTTGGACTGTCGTTTTGAGACTTCCGGTCCCGATGGTGTCCCCTGAGCTTGTCTGTGGTGACACTGGGGTCCAGGCTCGCTGGGGCTGAGTTTTGGAACTATCACTTTAGACCAGAAGCCCAGTGGTGGAATTTGACATCTTGCCAGCTGACGAGGGAGGGCATTTAAGGTAATTTCCTTTTCCCCAAATGGCCCTTTCCTTAGTGGGGCTTGGCCTCTCTTTTTCATGTGAAGCAACCAAGTTGGCTGAGTGATGAGCTGAGATGAAGGTGGCTCCAGAGTGACAAGCCAGTTTTATAGGAGCCATTTTTTTTTCCTTTTAATCACCATTTGGGTTTTTAAAAATGTCTTGTTAGGGTTGGGGGCAGTGGCTCATGCCCGTAATCCCAGCACTTTGGGAGGCCAAGGTGAGAGGATCACTTGAATCCTGGAGCTTGAGACCAGCCTGGGCAACATAGCAGGGCCTTGTCTCTACAAACACTTTAAAAATTTGGTAGATGTGGTGGTGTGCACCTGTAGTCCCAGCTACTCGAAGGCTGAGACAGGAGGATCACCTGAGCCCAGAAGTTGGAGGCTGTGGTGAGCCATCGCATGCCACTGCATTCCAGTGTGGGCAACAGAGTGAGAGTGAAACTCTGTCTCAAAAAAAAAAAAAAAAAGGAAAAAGAAAAAGAAAAAATTAAAAATTAAAAAAGTTAAATGTTTTGCCTGTAAAGTTGTAGAGGGTAGACCTATCTTTCCTACTAAAACCCAAATACTGGATCTTTGCTACGTAAATATGTCCTAGGTATTAGAATCATCCCTCGTCTATTCAGGCTTAGATTTAAAAAAAAAAAAGGGGAAAATTTGGGGTGGGAGCAGCTATCAGGAGGATGGTGATTTTATAGAAATCTTTCTCTCCAACATGTCTGTATGTAAATATATGAATGCTTTAGCAGGTTAACAGCCAGGTTCATTTATTTATTTTTTTGAGTTGGGGTTTCACTCTGTCGCCCAGGCTAGAGTACAGTGGCATGAGTGCTTTTAGAGTGCGTGATTATGGTGATCACAGCTCACAGCAGCCTTGACCTTCTGGACTCAGGTGATCCTTCCACCTCAGCCTCCGGGGTAGCAGGGACCCCAGGCATGCAACACCACGCCCGGATGATTTTTTTGCAGAGACAAAGTCTCACTATGTTGCCCAAGCTGATCTCTCCTGGGCTCAAGCAGTCCTCTCACCTCAGCCTTCCAAAGTGCTGGGATTATAGGCGTGAGCCCCTGTGCCCCTCCAGAGCAGTTTAAAATATAGAATGCCATTTGAAGACTCGACACTTTCCTAGATGTATAAAACCGTAGGTCATCCAGCCTAGTCCCATCCTTTAATTGAAAGGAAAATTGCTGTCACATGGTTTAATAGTTTGGAAGCTGTTATTTTACATTTAATTATTTAATAATGATATGATCAGTTTATTTTTACATTTACCAAAGATACCTAATTTTCACTGATAGCAATACAGATCGGTGTGACTTTTATGGATGACAAATGCATAATCTTATCAACAACCTTAAGAATGTTTGGGTGGTTGGACCTGGATTCTACTGGTAGTGAGATGGGCTAAGATAGTAATCAGAGAAGTACACGAGAGATAATGCATGAAGATGTTCACTGCTGTGTTATTTATGATCAAGGGAAATGAGCAACGCCTTAAATAGGGGAGTGGTTAAAAAAGTTATGAATTATCTACACGGTGTGTTAAGTGACGTTTCTGAAGCACATTGAGTGACAATGGAGTAAAGGCTCCCTGTAAGTGAAAACCAGCTGGTTTTAGTTAAAGTATCCATGTGTCTCTGTCTCTGTGTGTGTGTGTGTAACTAGACAGTAAGATTCTATGGGCCAGGCTCAGTGGCTCAGCCTGTAATCCCAGCACTTTGGAAGGCCGAGGAGAGAGGGATTGCCTGAGCCTGAGGGTTCGAGACCCGCCTGGGCAACATGATGAGACCTCGTCTCTACAATAAATCAAAAAATTAGCCAGGTGTGGTAGCGCGTACCTGTAGTTCTGGCTACTTGGAAGGCTGAGGCGGAAGGATTGCTGGAGCCCAGCAGGTCGACACTGGGGTGGCTGTGAAAGTGCCACTGCACTCCAGCCTGGTCGACGGAGTGAGACTCCGACTCAAAAAAAAAAAAAAATTAACAGTGGTTTTCTTTGAGTGATATAATTATGTTTTTGGATAAACGTACTGCTTTTTAATCAAGAAAAATATTCAAGTTTTTGTTCAACTGTTGAATGTACTTGATTAAAAACAAACAACGTGCTATATGACCCAGCAATCCCACGCTTAGGAATTGGAAACAGGAACTGGAACAGATACTTGCATGCCGGCGTTTGTTGTGGCATTATTCACAAGTATTTGAATAATTTACCAAAAAGTAAATACAACCCAAGTGCCCATCCACAGAGGAATGGATAAACAAAATGTGGTGTGGACACACAATGGAATATTATTCAGCCGTGAAAAGGGACGCCGCTCTGATTCATACTGAAACATGGAGGAACCTTGAAAACATTATGCTAAGAAAACAATTAAGCAGGTCACAAAAGGATAAATATGATCTGATTCTCCTTATAGGAAATACCTAGAATAGGTAAATTCATTGAGACAGAAAGGAGTTTAGAGGGCACCAAGGGCTGAGGAGAGAGGATCAGGGGAGTTAGTGCTTAACAGTTACAGAGTTTCTATCGAGGGTGAGGAAGAAGGTTTGGAGGTGGATGGCCGTGACGGCTGCACAATTGTGACTATGACTAAAGCCACTGAATTGGCAAATTTTGCTGTATGCGTGTTATCACCATAAAAAAAAATCAGAACAAAACAAAACTGTGTTTGCCAGTTGTACTGTGTGTTTTTTTACATACCGTGCTTGCTTTGAATGATAGTGGCTGTCACTTTTGGGTTCCTGTATGTCAATTTTTGCTTTTCACTTTTACTGAGAAACATGCCTGTGCTGGAAATGGGTTGGTAATTTTGAAGGTTTCAGATGCCGGGCTTAGATACTGATCTTGGAAGAGGGGAAAGACAAGGCATCTGGGAGAGTTTAAAAAAATGTCTGAGAGGAGGAAACCTGTCCATTTTTATATTGAGCTGTGTATTGAGTTCTTGACTGGAAGGAGAAAAAAGGAAGAAAGAGAAACCCTGGTGGTTACCGGTAGCCGGTAATAGTTCTGGAGTGTTTAAAAGTATCCTGGCAAATCGGATAGCACTTGGAGACACAGCCAGCAGTTTTTCGCTTTGAAGATCCATTTGGCAGTAAGAAGTGCTAAAGGAGGATCTTGCCTTCTCTTCCCTGCTTCCTGATAGTTACGGAATTTATTTCACTTGCTGTTTAACACCCGTCCATTTTCCCTTTCTTGCAAAGGAAAGACGGAGCCCCTCTTTGAGGTGAAGGCTGGCGGATGGCTGAGGCTCTTCTCTTAAAGTGACTTCCTAGCAATCCATCTACAAATGATTTTGGGATGCAAAAAATTGGGGTCAGCAAGGATCTTGGCGGTAAGCAGGCAGCCAGATCCCTCTCGGGGGAGTTTGAGGTGTCTAGACTTGATGCTTTTGAGCTCTGGGTTCGTTTCCAGATGGTTGTTTGGCTCCTTGCTGCTTCTGCTGGAATTTACACAGCGTGGAGAGGTGTGTTGGGCCAATGCTCGGCTCTGCTTAAATCAACTGCAAAAGTGACCACTTTCATATCCATCAAGGAGTCTTCCCTTTGCTCAGTATGGCTTCCCTGAGATTTGTTTATTTATCCAAGATGACTTCCGATTTCTTTTTGCCTTGGCTTTTAGAATGTGAGCAGAGAATTTGTCT
The DNA here is from genome assembly GCF_000164805.1 of Carlito syrichta. Taxonomy (NCBI): domain Eukaryota; kingdom Metazoa; phylum Chordata; class Mammalia; order Primates; family Tarsiidae; genus Carlito; species Carlito syrichta. The sequence goes on along the minus strand of NW_007253740.1, from coordinate 262,249 downwards.
TGCTTTTCTGTTTTGTTTGCACCAGATCGCAATACAATACAGTGTCTCTTGTGTCTTTGTGGTTACTGAAGTATTAGATGCAGAATATTTACCTTTTCTCCTTTCAAAGTTATTTCCTGACCGGGCTCGGTGGTTTAACCTGTCATTCCAGCACTTTGGGAGGCCTAGGCGAGTGGATTGCCTAAGGCTGTGGGTTCGAGACCAGCCTGGGCACCTTGGCGAGACTTTGTCTCTACAATAAATAAAAAAAAAATTAGCCAGGCGTGGTAGCACGTGCCTGTCGTTCTGGCTGCTTGGAAGGCTGGGGCAGAGGAATCACCTGAGCCCAGCGGGTCAACACTGGGGTGGCTGTGAGCATGCCACTGCACTCTAACCTGGGCAATGGAGTGAGACTCCAATTCCTAAAACAAAGCAAAGCAAAGCAAAACAAAAAGTTATTTCCTTAAATATTGATATTGCAAATTCCCCCTCCTCTGTATTTAGCTTGTGGAGAAACGTAGTTTGAATGTTTCATTCACCTATTGAATAACTGTTCATTGAGTCCATGTACCATCCCCAATGCCTGGCACGCCCGGCAGCAAATGACTCTCAGACCCTGTCCTCAGGGAGTGCCCGTTCTGGGGAGGCAGATGGACAGGTACGTTTGAGGGTTAAAGGGGTTGTGATGTCAGTCAGCATAGGGAGTTGCAGAAGCCCAACGGGATACCGAAACTAGCTTTAGGAGCTTGGGAAGACTTCCTGGAGGTGGTGACATCTAAGTTGAAAAGACAGTAGGAGTTGGCCGCTCCAGGGGCTGTGGGGCTCTCCAAGCAGAGGGGTCAGAGATGAAGGAGAACACCCCCTGTTTGGGAAAACAGAAGAACTTCAGTGTGAGAGCAGCACAGACTGTGAGGGAAGCAAGGGAGGAGGGGTAAGAGTGCTGGGGAAGAGGGACATAGGTGACGGTTGCCAGTCCTGTGTAAGGAGATCATGGTGCACCCAGGAAGTAATTCAAGCAGGAAAATGCATTTTGACAGTTGTATTATGCATTCGTGTTTTCACCACCCCAAACCTGATATAGGACATTGCCATCACCCCAGAAAGCTCCCCGGTGCCCATTTCCAGTTGATTGTCCCATCCCACCTCCCTGCGGCCACCCTTGACCTTTCTCACCAGTGACGTCTTTCTTGGACTTTATGAAAATGGTGTCACACGGTAGACGTTCTGTTGTGCCGGTTCTTTTCAGTCAACCCAATGCTTCGAAGCTCATCCAGAGGGTGGTTATCCATGGCAGCTCCTTTTCACTGCGGAGTGGTGTTCCACCGTCTGGGTTCACCACAGTTGCTTGTAGCCAGTTCTTCTGGTGATGGACATTTGGGTTCTTTCTAGTTTGGGGCTTTGATGAGTAAAGTTGCCGTGAACATTGGTTCTATAAGTATTTTTTGGCGGACACATGTTTTCACTTCTCTTGGGTAAATACTTAATCATGGAATTGCTGGGTCTGGCTGTTGATTAAAGAATATATTGGAGCCGGGCTCAGTGGCTCAGGCTGTAATCCCGCACCTTTGGGAGGCTGAGGTGAGTGGATTGCCTGAGCCCCCGGGTTTGAGACCCGCCTGGGCAACTTGGCGAGACCTCATCTCTACAATAAATCAAAAAATCAGCCGGGCGTGGTAGCGCGCGCCTGTAGTTCCAGCTCCTTGGAAGACTGAGGCGGAAGGATCGCCGGAGCCCAGCAGGTCAAGGCTGCGGTGGCCGGGAGCGGCCACTGCCCTCCAGTCTGGGCGACAGAGTGAGACTCCAACTCAAAAAAAATAAAAAGAATATATTGGACTTAGAGAGACAGGGGACAGGGAGACCACGGTGCATGATTCAAGTGACAGCTAAAAGATGTTCAGGATGAGAAAAAGTAACACTGGAGGTGAGTAGGGGTGGAAACAAAATCTCTTTATTCAGGAAGTTTACTTGATGGGAGTAGGGTGTGGACAACATGGAAATAAGAGAGAAAAAATAATCACTGAGGACGACTGGAGGATCATGGGGGATCAATGGCCCAGTTCCAGGGGGTACAAGAGGGGCGAGCTGGGGGGTTTCACTGGGACCTGCTGAGTTTGAGAGGCTTGGTGGTGGGTGAGTGGGAGGTGTTTGGCTCTGGGGTCTGGGGTTCACAGGGGACCTGGCCTGCAGGCGTGGGACAGGCAGTGTCACCATGGGGACAGCCACAGAGGCCTTGGGGGGGGTGGAGGTTGTCACCAGGGAGGGGAGAGAGACCCGCAAACTGGGAAGAGATATTTGTGACCCATCAGAATTGATGCAGCATTTGGTTTCAGATATATATATATATATATATATATATATTTTTTTTTTTTTTTTTTTTTTTGAGTTGGAGTCTCACTCTGTCGACCAGACTGGAGTGCAGTGGCTGCTCCCGGCCACCGCAGCCTCGACCTGCTGGGCTCCGGCGATCCATCCGCCTCAGCCTTCCAAGTAGCCGGAATTACAGGCGCGCGCTACCATGCCCGGCTGATTTTTTGATTTATTGTAGAGATGAGGTCTCGCTGCCCAGGCGGGTCTCGAACCCGCAGGCTCAGGCAGTCCACTCACCTCAGCCTCTCAAAGGCGCGGGATTATAGGTTGAGCCACCGAGCCTGGCGGTTTCAGATATATTAAAGAGCTTCCCAAAATCAGTAAGACAAAGGTAACCAGCCTAAGAGAAGATGGGCACATGATGAAACGAGGCTTCCCAGAGACAAGGAAGCATGAAGAGCCATTCAACTCATCAGGTCGTGTCAACCTCAGGAGTCATCAAGGAACGCAGTTAAAGCTACGGTGACAGGGATACTCCTCACTCTTAGGGTGGCAAGAACGAGGAAGTCTCAACAACAAGGATGGCAAGGATGTACAATGAACAGAGAAGACAATTTGTTTTATAGAATAATTATAAGAAGAAACCTGCTATAGAGGAAGACAGTCATTGTACCTTTCTGAGCATACATTCATGTAGATCTGTCACGTGTTGGCATCAGAAGATATACACACAAAGGTTTATAGCAGCATTGTTTACAGGCACACAAATATGGAGACAGCCCATGTCCATCCATCGAAGAATGGATAAAGAATAAATGGTGGAGCTGAGTGTGGTGGCTCACACCTGTAATCCCAGCACTTTGGGAGGTGGAGGCAAGAGGATTGCCTGAGCTCTGGGGTTTGAGACCAGCCTGGGCAATTTGGCGAGACCTCGTCTCTACAATAAGTAGAAAATTAACCAAGCATGGTGGTGCGAGCCTGTAGGTCTTGCTACTTGGAAGGCTGAGGTGGAAGGATTGCCTGAGCCCAGCAGGTCAAGGCTGTAGTGATTGTGAGTGTGCCATTGCACTCCAGCCCGGGTAACGGAGTGAGACTCCGACTCAAAAAAATTAAAAAGTAAATAAAATAAAATAAATCACAGTATCGTCACTCTGTGGAATAATAGACAGCCGTGAAAAGGAATGTGCTGGAACAGCAGCTGTCAACATGAATGACGTTCACAAACATGTTAAGAAACAAGCAAGTTGCAGAAGACTGTATAACGTGATACCCTCTAAAACATTTAAGCTGAGCGGGTAATAATAATAGTATTGTTTTTTGAGTTGGAGTCTCACTCTGTCGCCCAGGCTGGAGTGCAGTGGTATGATCATGACCATCATGACTCATGGCAGCCTTAGATTCCTGGGCCTCGGTGGTGCTTCCATCCTCAGCCTCCTGAGCTGCTGGGACTACAGGTGCGTGCCACCACACCTAGCTACTTCTTTGACTTTGTAGAGATGAGGTCTTGCTAGGTTGCCCGGGCTGGTCTTGAATCCCAGGCTTAAGTGATCCTCCTGCCTTGGCCTCCCAAAGTGCTGAGATTCCAGGCATGAGTCACCGTACCTGGCCCACAATATTATATGTTGTTTAAGAACTCACATTAAACGTAGCAGAAACCTGGAAAGGATGTCACATTACTTGGTGGGTTCCTCTGAAATCTTGCACCTGGCCGAGAGTGCTTTGCATTATTGAGCAGGTGCTGAGAACCTGGGTGTTCCTCGTGTTTCTCTTATGCCTTTCTGTGTTGTTGGATGATTTTAAAAGGCAGGGAGCTGAGGCCAGAGCCATGAGACACCAACAGGGAAGGCGGTAGGCTTTCTGATATTTCAACCTTGACCTACAGAAAGAAATATTTGCATTTTCACGTATGTATACAAATGAGAGAGAGAAACAAAGTTTTGTGAAAAATCTTTATGCTTTCTAAGGAGATGCACTCATAGGTTTTTTTTTTTTTTTTTTTTTTGAGTCAGAGTCTCACTCAGTCACCCAGGCTGGAGGGCAGTGGCACGATCACGGCCACCCCAGCCTCGACCTGCTGTCCTCTGGCGATCCTTCTGCCTGAGCCTTCCAAGTAGCCCGAACTACAGGCGTGTGCTACCACGCCCGGCTACACTCTGGTAGTTCTAATTTTATTTCATTTCATAAGTATATTGGTTGCAACTTCTAATTAAGTGGTTTTCAACTTGGGGCAGTCACTCGCCGGGGGGACACTGGCAAAGTCTGGAGACTTGTTTTTTTGGGGGATGGTGGTGGTCAGATTCTCACTCGGTCGCCCAAACTGGAGTATAGTGGTATGATCACAGATTATCACAGCCTTGACCTCCTGGGCTCTGGTGATCCTTCCACCTCAGTCTCTCGATTAGCTGAGACTACAGGTGCATGCTGCTGTGTCCAGCTAATTTTTTGATTGTTTGTAGAGACAAGGTTTCGCTGTGTTGCCTAGACTGATTTTGAATTCCTGAGCTCAAGCTACCCTCCCGCCTTGGCCTCCCAAAGTTCTGGGATTACAGGTGTGAGCCACCACGCCCAGTCTCACTCTGTTGCCCAGACTAGAGTGCAGTGGCTGTTCCCGGCCACCGCAGCCTCGACCTGCTGGGCTCCGGCGATCCTTCCGCCTCAGCCTTCCAAGTAGCCAGAATTATAGGCATACGCTACCACCGCCTGGCTGATTTTTTGATTAATTATAGAGATGAGGTCTCGCTGTCCAGGCGGGTCTCAAACCCGCAGGCTTAGGCAATCCACTCACCTCAGTCTCCCAAAGACGTGGGATTACAGGCTGACCCACCGAGCCCGGCTAAAGTTTTTTTTACGATGAGAGAGTCTTGGCACATTAAAATGATCATGGAAGGAAGCTGGAAAAGAGGGAAGTGTGAAGGCATAAGAGAGCTAACGTCGTGGAGTCGACGCCTGGGAAGCCCGTGTGGATGGAGTTCTGAGCCGGGGTGCATGTTGGTCGGAGGTAGAAGGAAGGAGGAAGGACATTTGTCACTGATGAAGGGACGGTGTTGAGGATACAGATGCAGGTGAGAGCGTGAGGGTGGACTGGAGGGTGAAGGGGGAGGTGAGGTCATTTTCTAACAGTGGAATGGGAGGAAGGCAGGGAGACGGTGGACTCTGAGGCTTGGGTGAAGTGGAGGAGGCTTGAAATCGCCTCTGCGGAGAACGGACTCGACAGGCTTGCTGGGCAGCCTGGAGGGTTTCCGGAACACGGAGACCCTGAATCTGTCATGCCATCTGCTTTAGAGCTTGTGTTGTTTTCTCCTTGGTGTTGAACGCTCCGGGGAGAACAGAGAAGGTGATGGAGAGGAAGAAAGGTCCGGGGTTGGAATCTGGCTGGGTGGGTGTTTAAGGGAGTGCGTGACACCAGGCACGGTAGCTCACGCCTGGGATCCCAGTACTTTGGGAGGCCAAGGTGGGAGGATCTCTTGTGCCCGGGAGGTCAAGGTTACGGTGAGCTATGATCATGCCACTGGACTCCAGCCTGGGCAAGAGAGCAAGACCCTGTCTCTAAAAAATGGGGGAGAGAGAGCGAGAATGAGGGAGAGTGTAAGGGAGTTGAGACCATTGGAGATGGAGTGGTTGATATAAGATGGAGGAGAAAGCAGGTGAAGACAGAGGACTGTCAGAGAAGAAGAAAATCGAGGGATCGGCAAATGGGATCCCCAGGTGAGATGGAAGAGCTGGTGGGGCAGGGGAGGTGGGAGGTGCAGGAGAGACCTGGAGAGGGGGCTTCCGGGGATAAAAGGATATGGAGGAGGTGCGGTGGAAGGTGGAGCATTTGGGTAGCGATGGGGGAGCCCAGGCTGGGTCTTGGGAGGAAGATGGGAACACAGAGGGAGGTTCCAGAATGATGAGGTCAAGGAACTAGGCTACGTGCTTGGTGGATCCAAGGTCATTCAGAAAGAGCGCTGGACCTGATGACTTGGGGAGGACTGACCCAGGGGACGAGGTCCTCCGCGGATGACAGGACAGAGCCGTTGGAAGGAAGTGTGACCCAGGAGGGGAGGAGTCTGATTTGGAGACCAGCCTGGGGAGATGAGGAGAAGCTGCAGTGTGTTTCCATCAAGAGCTCCAGGTTTCAGCCAAGACAAGAAGAGGTGAGGGGGCGAGGGGCGGCTCTGGGGGGAGCAGTAGAAAGGTGTAGGGGCGAAGCTGAGGAGTGTGGGTGTGAGATGGCAGGGAAGGATGGCGGATGGTAGGGAGGGGCGTGGGCTTTGGACAGGGCTGCAAGGCATCCTGGAAGAGAGTAGCTTGGAGGTTCTCTCCCCTGCCCTGTTGGTTGGAGGACCCAGCCTTCTCTCTGGATGCAGTCTGGGAAGTGTTCTGCTGGACCTTCCTGGATGCTGGCCAGACTTCTGCTGGGGGCAAGGTAGCCATGCCATCTCGGTGTGAGTGCTTTCAGCCCCTGGACGGTCCAGCAAGGCCATACAGTCAGGTGTTGGCACCTAGAGGCCCTCTTTGGCATTTGAATGTTTCCTGTTCCTGTGTCTTCCTAGAGGCCTGTTGATTGGAAGAGAACAGTCTCAACTGCTTCTTTTCCTGTTATCTCGAAAGTAGAAAGATAAGACTCCTTGGGGGTCCAGTTCATTCAGTGCCTGTGTCACATGGTGGGATAAAGCCCTGTCAGATTCTCGAAAGTCAGTGAGTCCACTTTTCCCAGCCCAGGGCAGGCAATTCCATCGGGGAGTTTCAGCACATTTTGCTTTAATGGCTGAAATGAAGTGGGGTTTTTTTCATGCAAGTTTAATGTGTTTGACCTATTTAATTTTTTTTCCTCAGGAAATAAAAAGTGGCATTTTCTTACTTCACTTTCAAAACAGAGAACCACTGGATATTAAAAAAAAAGCAGAGAAACACTTGCCAAAAAAAAAAAAAAAATATATATATATATATATATTTTTTTTTTTTGACAAGGAAATACCTATGGGTAGTGTTTGGAAATGTGAAAAATGTAATTTACTTTTTTTTCGTCATCGAAGTGGAGGAAAAGAAGTGAATATTTTAATGGAAGTGGATGTGATGAATGACTTTGGAAAGCCTTAGAATCAGAATGAAAAATTATGTTTTGGTTTTTTTTCTTTATTTTTCCTAACAATATGAACATTTCTTCCTGGAAGTAATACTGGATTCTGTTTGTTATAGTCTTTAATTAACAGCAGTCTGCATGAGATATCAAAGGGTGGTCATTTTATGCAGATTGAATGCAAAACATGTAGAAGGGACTGACTCAGGCAATGAATGCTAATCCCAAATTGTTTTGGTAGTATTGTTTTAAAAATAGACTGGACACGGTGGCTCATACCAGTAATCCTAGCACTTTGGGAGGCTGAGGTGGATGACTTGATGGAGCTCAGGTGTTCATGACTAGCCTGGGCCACACCCCAGGATCTCATCTCTACAAACAATAAACAAATTAGCCAGGTGTGGTGGCACGTGCCTGTAGTCCCAGCTACTTGGGAGGCTGAGGCAGAAGAAACCTGAGCCCAGGAGGTCACGGCTATAGTGAGCGGTGATCATGCCACTGCACTCCAATTAAAATAAAAAATAAAATAAAAACCGGGAGAAGTAATTAAACCATGAGAAGCTCTACCAAAGAATGAGTGAAAACTTTGAGAGCTCAAATGGACTTTGAAAGACCAGATTGAAACGTTGGGGCAGGTACATAAAGAAAGAACAGTTGTGGATTTGAGAAGGGGTGAAGGGGAGGAGGTGAGGTCTGGCTCACTCTATAAAGGCAGAAAAGAGAGGGAGAAAGCATTTTCTCACTACAACTGTCACTTTACATAAAGAGTGAAGACAGGCAGGGCGTGGTGGCTGAAGCCTGTAATCCCAGCACTTTTGGAGGCTAAGGCGAGAGGATTGCCTGAACCCGGGGGTTTGAGACCAGCTTGGAAAGCTTGATGAGAACTCTTCTCTACGGTAAATCACAAAAATTAGCTGGGCCTGGTGGCGTGCATCTGTAGTTCCAGCTACTTGGAAGGCTGAGGTGGAAGGATCACCTGAGTCCAGCAAGTTGAGGCTGTGGTGGCCGTGAGCGTGCCACTGCACTCCAGCCTAGGCGACAAAGTGAGACTCCAACTCAAAAAAAGAAGACGACATATTAGATCCTGCTTGTAGCATTTTGTTATTGCCTCAGTGATTTTATTTCCAGAACCCGTTGCTTAAATGCAACCTATTTCTATTACCTTCTAATTATGGAAACAAACTCTTTCATAAGAGTCGATTTTTTTTTCTTCTTTTAGTTCCCAGAGCAGCATTTCCCAAAATACGTTGCACTGAATGCTGTTTCACCAGGCTGTTCAAAGGAAATGAGAATTTCATGTCAAACGAGTTTGCAAAGTCCTGTGTTAAAAAGTAAAAGTTAAACATGCTTATCGCACAGTTTCTCAGAACCCTTAACACTAAATATTGCATTTTGGATTTCTGAGATATGTGAGATGGACCTTTTTCATTGCTATCCAAGCATCTCTTATCTTTTAATAGAATCTGGTTTAGCTCTGGGTGGCCATGTACCTAGTTGAAAAGTCTCACCTCCCCAGACTCCCTTGCTACTAGAGATGACTCAGGATCAGCTGATGGAATATAAGTAGGAGTCCTTGCAGGGTAAGGGTTTCCAGAAAAGCCATTGGTTTCTTTTCTTTTTTTTTTTTTGAGTTGAAAACTCACTCTGTCACCGAGGCTGGAGTGCAGTGGCACAATCACGGCTTACTGCAGCCTCGACCTCCTGGGTTCAGGTGATCCTTTCACCTCAGCCTCCCGTGTAGCTGGGACTACAGGCACGTGCCACCATGCCCAGCTAATTTTTTGATTTTTTTTTTGTAGAGATGAGGTCTCACTATGTTGCCCAGGATGGTCTTGAACTCCTGTGTTCAAGCAATCTTCCCCCCTCGGCCTTCCAAAATGCTGGGATTACAGGCATGAGCCACCACGCCCAACCTTTTTTTTTTTTTTCTTAAAAGCTATTCGGAAGAGCCTTTGGGAAATGCTGCCTTCAAGAATATACATAGAAAGATGGCCATGTATTTAGCCTTTTTCTTTTTTTTTTTTTGAGTTGGAGTCTCACTCT